>NC_069137.1:20501325-20791325 GCF_026914265.1 Mya arenaria
ACAAGCTAACAAATGTTTTTAGTCTCGTCCACGTATACCAATGTCCATATGTTTTTAAATAAATGTGAAGTGAAGCACATTGTCGAATGCTGCTGAAGTGTAAAGCATTGCTACGCTACACTACGCTTAATGTATGATCCGTTTAAAAAATGGTTGTAATGGTTATTTCAGTATGTGGCGGATCCGTAGTCTAGTGGTAACACACTTGACTATTAATCCAGGTGTCGCGAGATCGACTCCCCTTCGAATCACTAAAGATACTGCTCGTCTTCCGGGAGGGACATTAAATGGGGGGGGGGTCCTGTGTGACAGTGCTATACACTGGAGCTCGTTAATAAGCAGGGTAGCTCTAACCAGGGTTACATTCTGTCTGTGCACTATGCTTCATCAACCTTAAATGCTTAACACTCTTAACGGAACACTCGCCGACTGGGCAAGGTCCGAGTGCGAGTATTAATAAGCTTACACACCACCTTATTGCAGTATAGAATGCGATTAACGTTTCCTGTTCATTGATGAACACCATTCGAGGCATGACATATCACTTAAAATTATTTGTTACAGGCAGCAGTGTTACTGGTCTACATTTGTACGAGTTTTTGACATTTCGCCTTTAAACTGTATATTTGATAATTATTACCTGTGTGGCATAGCATTTTCACGCGTTATATGCTTTTAACTTTAGCGTGAATAGTGTCTGTAAACATGAAATAAGTGGCTGCCATCTGTAATTTTAAGTGTTCATTTTGCAATTTTGTCAAATCCCGGTCCCTTGTTACTACTTAAGGTTACACAACGCTATGTGAAGTAAATTAGTCATTACTGTGTTAAATTAAATATTATATTGTTAGTGAGTTTGTTTTTTTTCATTCGTAGATTACGCTTGTGTCGTCACTAGGTGATTATTAAATAGTGAACACCCTTACGCTCTTTAAATCTATTTATTATCTGCTTTCGCGTTTTGCCTGACTGTTTCGATCGAGTTCTTAATTATCAATATTGAAACATATGTCCTCAGTATTTGAGAAACAATATATATTCAAACCAAGTATTTACGTTGTTAGGATTATGCACATAGCTGCAGTACTGCTCTAAATTTCTCTCGGCGATCGAGTGTTTAGTATATATTTTACGAACTATATGATCCACACATACTTACTATTGTGAAAACTGTCTAATTCTGTTTTACTAGTTATATCTGTTCAAAAACTTTTAAAGTAAACAAGAGTCATTTAATTTCAGATGCATCTGGAAATCGACTTTAATAAAGGAAACGTAAAACATAAATCATTCACCTCAAATTCTCATCTGTCAGCTTTTTAATCGTTTCTTCCTGCCTAAAAGAAACATATATACAGCACTATAATTAGAAAAAAACTAAGCATTTAATTTATCCGATTGTACTGGACTCCGTATGCTGAATAGAACGGTTTTCAATTTAACATAGTCACTTGATTTGCATAGGGCATGTTTAATGAATGAATAGTTATAAATAAATCATTCATCTTAAATTCTCATTTTGTAGAATTTGAACCGTTTCTTCATGCCTGAAAAGAAGCATTTAAAACATATTTTAATAGAATATTTTCTATTTAAGAATTAGTAAGTGTCTGTTTCTTATAATACAAATGTTTATTTACTATTTTTTCAAAACCTGGTTCCTTTTCGCTACTTTAGGTAACATAACGCCCTGTCAAGTATATGAGGCTCTACTGTGTTAAATACAATATAATAGTGTTAGTGATCAATCGAATATAAGAAACAAGTGTATATCTTTTATTAATTCATAGCTTAATGTAATTGATTGTTTCTTTTCTTGTTTTGACTATTTGTTTCGATCGAATTCTTCAGTATCAGTATAGAAACATAAGTTGTCATTTTAACATGTTTGAAAAGCAATGTATATTTTACCCAAGTATTGGAATTTTAATTGTTTTCTTCATTTTAATTTCAGGCACATTTCTATTAAAATGATTTGACAGTTGTTATGTGTATGTAGATATTTGGAGGTCAGATCATAGTTTATCTCGGCGATTGAGTTTACAAAATATATCATGTGACCAAACATACTTAATACTCAAGAACACTGTTCTATTCTGTTTTATATAGCTACCTCTGTTAAAAACCTTTCCGAACAAGCGGGAGCCATTAAATTTCAAATGCTTTTTTAATCGATTGAATATAAGTACTGTGTTATTTTGTCATATGTTGCATATTTGAAATGAATCATATTTTATATGAATATGTCCTTAATACAGACATACAAGGACTGTATAAACTCAGAAATGCAGAGGCATGTACGACACAGCACAGTGAATGATTAATAAAGGAGTAGTAAAGCAGAACACATTCAAAACATATTATTTAAAAAAAAAAACTCGACATCACATTTATTGGATTTGGTAGGTTGAGCAAAGGAGTATTGCAACACATATATAAAGTGGTATCAGCAACATCAGCAGTGGCAGTAGTATTTGTAGTTGTAGCATCAGAAGCATTATTCAAGTTTCAGTGGCACCAGTTAAACGTTATTAAGCAGCGTACATACAAATTATAAGTATAAATGTATATGGACGATTAAGAAATAAACACATCAATAAACATGAAATATTGAAAGCGGTATCGAACATATATACGTTTTGCAAGTGATAAGGTGAATCGATACCTTCTACTAATCGCTAACTCACATGCAATGCTGCGAACTCAATCGCACCAACAAACACGGGTATGAAAATGTGCCTGCGTAAGCAAGTATTTAAGATGCCAACGTGGAAAGAATTTGTCGAAGAATTGAACTCAGGTAATTAGCTTGAATAATTTAGTCTTCATTTTCGAACATCCAATTTGTTTGAAAAGTAAAGTTACACAATAATATGAAAAGATGTACATATATTTATTCGGGATATTATTACTCATTATATGTAATTTAATATGTGCTTATTTATTTAGCAGTTTTAAGATATTCAAACCTTTAATATATATGAATAAATATATTTTTCAAGAACGTTAGAAAATCCCTACATGCATACGATTGTATGTAGTCTAGATGTTAATACTTATGTTTACGAAAGTTAGCATAAGTACGTATAGTTGATATAGTTGTTCTGATCAAAGCACATATAGTATCATGTGATAATAATAATGTCAATACAGCAACATCGTTTTGATATTGCTGTATGGATAGCATAGTGTGCCAATGTCTACTGTCGTGCATGAATGAATATGTTTGTTTTTTTTAAATTTTCATTAATGTGGTAACTAGATTGGTAACAAGATTGTCGGCACAGAGTGTCTGAGATAGACGGCCCGGTATTCATAATAAGTCGTATAGCTTTATAACAATTGCGGCCACAGAACAAAACAGGCGTTCTATCAGGTTGAATTTCCATGAGCGTATTGAGTTCCGGATCACCGGACTTACCATGCTGATTTAAAATCGGATTTGATCTTGACATTCACGATCGGAAGGCACAACATTTCATGACGCGACAATTCGAGGCGTTCATGATAAAAATTTCATAGGATTTGTAATAAAAATAGGCAGCAGTGTGAGTGGTCGATATATTTTACAAGTTTTGGTTAACTGTCCGGTATTTTTTTTTAAATGAAAAATATAACACACGCTACAAACTGTTTGTCAAGTTCATCAAGCTGTACTAAAATATCATATTGTGAGTAATCGATACAATTTAAAAATTGTTTACGTTTTTGTTGATTTAAAGTTGACATTTGTATCGTATTTGCATTCTATATTTTACCATACTGCATCCTAATGCACATACAATGGCATTGTTATCACACATAATACATGTCACAAGAACAGGTAATACATACCGTAAAACTACACCCTCTTTACTTTGATGAAGTTCTTTCATCTTTGAGTTGTCATCCTCCAATCTGAAATGTTACCTAATTAAGCAAACATGTATATGTTAATTACCTACTTGTTTTATTTAGCCGCCAACAAATACCCAGTAATATAAAGCATTTTTATTTCTTTGTCATTGTATTTACTGATTCCTTAAAAAATGCTGTCAAATGGTGAATCTCATCATCCAAACTTTTAGCTGAAAAGTTTGAAAAAAACCCATATTTCTGACAATGTTGAATGATTAGTTTGCTTTTTAATTCATGAACAATATCTGTGAAATGATGCAGTATAGCGGATACATATGACCATAGTCATAACACCTATATGTCATTTTGCGTAAACAATAGTATATAGTAACATATGTAGATGTTTTTTAAAAAGCATTAGAAATACACTTGTCAGGTCATGCTTTTCGGTGGTTTATTTGCAAAGAGTGGTGGTAGATATGCATTCAAACATAAGTTGTTGTTTTTTCGAAATAAAATTGAATTGTTTCTTCCAAATAAAGCCCGTTTGTCTATGGAAATCAGTACTAATAAATAATAATAAATGAAGAGGAGCAATAAATTAACTTTTCTTTGTTTAAGCTTTTATTTTCGCTTCGTCCTACCAAAACAGAACACATTTAAAAATGTTATTACATTATCTAAACGTTTATTCCATCCGATTGGCCTAGACAGCAATTTAACATTAAAGTGTAGAACAAACACAAAAATATTTTCGACCAACAAATGTTCAAGCCTATTTCAAAGAAGATAAATTCATAATAAGTAGCGTATGACATGTTTTGCAAGAAAAAGAGTCGTACAACATAAATAAATTACCCCGAATTCTCACCGGTCAGCTGTTTAATATGTGCTTCCAGCCTTAAAAGAATACATTTAATATATGTTATTAGATAATCTAAACGTTTAATTGTTTTTATTTAGCTAGAGACCGTATCCTAAATCAAACTGCGCTGACATTATCACTTATTTTGGAATGTGCCTGATTAAAGAAGGAGAAGTGCAACATAAATCATTCACCTCCAATTCTTCAACTCCAGATTGTGAATTGTCTCTTCCGGACTGAAACGAACGATTTAAAAATATATAATTTCATAATCTAAACATTAAATCTATCTGATTTTCCTGGACAAATCATGTTGAACCAAACAGTATTTTAACACATTTTTGAAGCGTAATGTTAAAATAAAAAGTTATCTCAAAGCCTATTTCAAAGATGATGAATTGATAATAAACATCGTTTGAAATTTGTGGAATGTTGTATACAAAAAAGCTCTAGATTAATTGAATAAGTTGTGTTCCCTTTTGCAACAGTTTCTTAAATGTACAAAAAATAACTCAGCATAGGTTAAATATCCTAAGACGTATTCAAGTGTACTGTTTATTTAGGAAACCCAACACTAGCTTTGTGATGTTTGAATGGATATGATGGTAACAGTGCACAGACAAAAACGGTTGTATGTTCTCCGTCCTAAACATATTTGTTGTACAAAGTAAGCAAGTGTGCATACACAATAATGTTGTAGATTGTAACATTATGTTTTTGTTCGATTATAATAACCATTTTAATGTAAAAAATACACATGAAATATGGTACACTATATTCAATGTAAACATTCCTTTAACGGAGTTCTCTTTTTTTTAATGGTGACGTCACACATGCTAACGAACAACTTCATGTTAATTGTTTTAAAAGGTAATGTATTTAATAAATTCATATATGCATTAACATGCAATATGTTGATAAGGATTGAAACGAAAGTATAACTCATAATGTTTCTCTCCGTGGAAATTGAATTACACGTTTTGCATAGGAAGAAAGTTATATAATTTCCTATGCATGTAGTTATATTGTTAATGAAATCTTGTTAATACATGCATAAATGTCTCAAATGTACTTTATAATGCCTTTGTTCATCCGTATAAATATACTTTTAGGCATTACATATAGATAAAGGTGACGTCAAACCGACTTACGAACAGTTTTATTTAATATGTTTAAAGATAACGTATTTAAAAAATGCATGCATACACAATGTTAATAATGATTGAAACGAAAGCATGTCTTATAAAGTTTCTTCGTGGAAATGTATTTGCACGTTCTGCATATGTCACAGTGTGTTTATTGATATTCATGTAACCCTTACTTTTATTTGTTGAAATAAAGAAACAACTATTGTATTGCCACTTGAGTTATGATTTTATCTCATTCATAATAAATCTTTAATAAGTTGGAATGTTTTGAACATCATTGTGTTCACTGGGGTGCTAAGCTACCCTCTGCGATAATTCAGTGTAGAGTCATTTATGGTAGTAAAGTACTTACTTTGTCACTTAATACCTGCATGCAAATACTCTTGTTATTATACCCTATACCTTATGAACTTAATACTACAGATGGTCAAGCGTGAATAGGGTGGATCTGTGCCATTCTATGCTTGACACTTTATGATAACGCATCGTAATAAAATATATATTATACATATGTATTGCAGGTATGTTTATCGTTATCATTTTAACACTACCAATGTTTTGTCATTTGTATCATATAGTTAAGTAATTTGCATTGATAAATTTTGCCGCAGAACATTATTCTTTATATTATACGGTCATTCTATGCTTGACACTTGCTGATAACGCATAGTATTGAAACATATAGTCCGAACGTTGAAAGTTTAACGGACAAAGGAGATTAGATAACCTATAAATGAGTCAATATAAGTGTCATATACCATTGGTTCATAGTAATAGGTTCGCGCTCGTTACAAATGATTTCAATTACTTTTGGTTGCAGAAACTGCTGAATGAATTAAACAAAACATTGCATAAAATGTCGTCGTCATAATTTAACTCCGTTAAAGTTTAATTTTCCGACTTTGCACTCAAATACCAGATATCGACTTGGTATCTATCCTATTCATTTTCTTATTATTATCTTTCTGTGATTTAACTGTTGCTTTTTTTTAAAAAAAGTAAGCTTTCTTGATCTATTTATACGTGTTCGCCTACGTTATCAATTTTTAAATGAGTATTTAATTCTACTTTTAATTCTACCCAGCCGAGTACAATCGTTTATAAACACTTGTTAATATCAAGTCGACATGCATCTTGCACAAGTACTGTTTCAACTGTCGACGTATAAGCTGAATAATTAAACGGTTTGCCACTTTTACTATATACATCCTATGCATATACTGATTAAGCCTTTAGAACATCTCTCCCGACACTGGTCTATTTTGTAATAAGTTAGTGTTCTACTTTATCAAAAAAATAGCTACGTGATTTTCAGCCGTGCTAATAAAACAACTCCATATTTAGATTAACAATGGTATTGATTTGAATTTTTCAACATTTCCTGACTCGATTTGTTTAAAACAATGACATAGAGTGAGCTTTATGGAGTAGCTGAAGCATTATACAGCATTGTTTGAACTGATTGTTTGAGAAATTTGAAACTTTTGTTCAGTTCAGAAATTAATCTGAACGGGAATGTTCATAAAAGCCTGGCACATAGCCTGTAATTAGTGTCTAATATATATACCCAGACACATACATAGGGAACACTAGGTTAGTGCCGAGGATGGAGGAAGTTCATCTGCCAAGGCGGGTAATTGATCGGGTGAACTGTTCATTTTTTTTCAATACGCCTATAGTCAAAGTCATTGCATTTTATACGTCAATATCAATTCAAAACATAAAAATACGTTTAAAAGTGCATAAACATGGATCAGTCACCAAACATTATGAGATTATATAACGATTAGTGCGCAAATGGCAGAGTAAAGTACCCAGGTCATTGTTCATGATCACGAGTATTTACAAACAATCACCACATGTTAAATGGATTTAATCCATATTGATAGTGTTGGATGTTCAGAACTGCACCGGCAAAGAGATCATTCATTTCTGTAGTGCGATTTTGTCATTCACCACAGAAATGGAATTAACTTTCGTTAAATGCTGCACAGTTTCCAGCGTAAACAATAGTATATAGTAACATATGAAGATGTTTTTTTAAAAGCATTAGAAATACACTTGTCAGGTCATGCTTTTCGGTGGTTTGTTTGCAAAGAGTGGTGGTAGATATGCATTCTAACATAAGTTGCTATTTTTTCGAAATAAAATTGAATTGTTTCTTCCAAATAAAGCCCGTTTGTTTATGTAAATCAGTACTAATAAATAATAATAAATGAAGAGGAGCAATAAATTAACTTTTCTTTGTTTAAGCTTTTATTTTCGCTTCGTCCTACCAAAAAAGAACACATTTAAAAATGTTATTACATTATCTAAACGTTTATTAAATCCGATTGGCCTAGACACCATTTGTTGAACCAAACAGCAATTTAACATTAAAGTGTAGAACAAACACAAAAATATTTTCGACCAACAAATGTTCAAGCCTATTTCAAAGAAGATAAATTCATAATAAGTAGCGTATGACATGTTTTACAAGAAAAAGAGTCGTACAACATAAATAATTTACCTCGAATTCTCACAGGTCAGCTGCCTAATATGTGCTTCCAGCCTTAAAAAAATACATTTAATACATGTTATTAGATAATCTATACGTTTAATTGTTTTATTTAGCTAGAGACCGTATCCTAAATCACACTGCGCTGACATTATCACATATTTTGCAATGTGCCTGATTAAAGAAGGAGAAGTGCAACATAAATCATTCACCTCCAATTCTTCAACTCCAGATTGTGAATTGTCTCTTCCGGACTGAAACGAACGAATTTGAAATATATAATTACATAATCTAAACATTAAATCCATCTGATTTTCCTGGACAAAACATGATGAACCAAACAGTATTTTAACACATTTTTGAAGTGTAATGTTAAAAAAAAGTTATCTCAAAGCCTATTTCAAAGATGATGAATTGATAATAAACAGCGTTTGAAATTTGTGGAATGTTGTATACAAAAAAGCTCTAGATTAATTGAATAAGTTGTGTTCCCTTTTGCAACAGTTTCTTAAATGAACAAAAATAACTCAGCATAGGTTAACTCTCCTAAGATGTATTCAAGTGTACTGTTTATTTAGGATACCCAACACTAGCGTTATGATGTTTGAATGGATATGATGGTAACAGTGCACAGACAAAAACGGTTGTATGTTCTCCGTCCTAAACATATTTGTTGTACAAAGTAAGCAAGTGTGCATACACAATAATGTTGTAGATTGCAACATTATGTTTTTGTTCGATTATCATAACCGTTTTAATTTAAAAAATACACATGAAATATGGTACACTATATTCAATGTAAACATTCCTTTAACGGAGTTCTCTTTTTTAAATGGTGACGTCACACATGCTAACGAACAACTTCATGTTATTTGTTTTAAAAGGTAATGTATTTAATAAATTCATATATGCATTAACATGCACTATGTTGATAAGGATTAAAACGGAAGCATAACTCATAAAGTTTCTCTCCGTGGAAATTGAATTACACGTTTTGCATAGGAAGAAAGTTATATAATTTCCTATGCATGTAGTTATATTGTAAATGAAATCTTGTTAATACATGCATAAATGTCTCAAATGTACTTTATAATGCCTTTGTTCATCCGTATAAATATACTTTTAGGCATTACATATAGATAAAGGTGACGTCAAACCGACTTACGAACAGTTTTATTTAATATGTTTAAAGATAACTTATTCAAAAAATGCATGCATACACAATGTTAATAATGATTGAAACGAAAGCATGTCTTATAAAGTTTCTTCATGGAAATGTATTTGCACGTTCTGCATATGTCACAGGGTGTTTATTGATATTCATGTAACCCTTACTTTTATTTGTTGAAATAAAGAAACAACTATTTTATTGCCACTTGAGTTATTATTTTATCTCATTCATAATAAATCTTTAATAAGTTGGAATGTTTTGAACATCATTGTGTTCAATGGGGTGCTAAGCTACCCTCGGCGATAATTCAGTGTAGAGTCATTTATGGTAGTAGAGTACTTACTTTGTCACTTAATACCTGCATGCAAATACTCTTGTTATTATACCCTATACCTTATGAACTTAATACTACAGTTGTTCAAGCGTGAATAGGGTGGATCTGTGCCATTCTATGCTTGACACTTTATGATAACGCATCGTAATAAAATATATATTATACATATGTATTGCAGGTATGTTTATCGTTATCATTTTAACACTACCAATTTTTTGTCATTTGTATCATATAGTTATGTAATTTGCATTGATAAATTTTGCCGCAGAACATTATTCTTTATATTATACGGTCATTCTATGCTTGACACTTGCTGATACCGCATAGTATTGAAACATATAGTCCGACAGTTAAAAGTTTAACGGACAAAGGAGATTAGATAACCTATAAATGAGTCAATATAAGTGTCATATACCATTGGTTTATAGTAATAGGTTCGCGCTCGTTACAAATGATTTCAATTACTTTTGGTTGCAGAAACTGCTGAATGAATTAAACAAAACATTGTATAAAATGTCGTCGTCATAATTTAACTCCGTTAAAGTTTGATTTTCCGACTTTGCACTTAAATACCAGATATCGACTTGGTATCTATCCTATTCATTTTCTTATTATTATCTTTTTGTGATTTGACTGTTGTTTTAAAAAATTAAAGTAAGCTTTCTTGATCTATTTATACGTGTTCGCCTACGTTATCAATTCTTAAATGAGTATTTAATTCTACTTCTAAATCTACCTAGCCGAGTACAATCGCCTATATACACTTGTTAATATCAAGTCGACATGCATCTTGCACAAGTACTGTTTCAACTGTCGACATATAAGCTGAATAATTAAACGGTTTGCCACTTTTACTATATACATCCTATGCATATACTGATTAAGCCTTTAGAACATCTCTCCCGACACTGGTCTATTTTGTAATAAGTTAGTGTTCTACTTTATCAAAAAAAAATAGCTACGTGATTTTCAGCCGTGCTAATAAAACAACTCCATATTTAGATTAACAATGGTAATGATTTGACTTTTTCAACATTTCCTGACTCGATTTGTTTAAAACAATGACATAGAGTGAGCTTTATGGAATAGCTGAAGCATTATACAGCATTGTTTGAACTGATTGTTTGAGACATTTGAAACTTTTGTTCAGTTCAGAAAATAATCTGAATGGGAATGTTCATAAAAGCTTGGCACATAGCCTGTAATTATTGTCAGATATATGTACCCAGACACATACATAGAGAACACTAGGTTAGTGCCGAGGATAGAAGAAGTTCATCTGGCAAGGCGGGGAATTGATCGGGTGAACTGTTCATTTTTTTAATACGCCTATAGTCAAAGTCATTGCATTTTATACGTCAATATCAATTCAAAACATAAAAAAAACGTTTAAAAGTGCATAAACATGGATCAGTCACCAAACATTATGTGATTATATAACGATTATTGCGCAAATGACAGAGTAAAGTACCCAGGTCATTGTTCATGATCACGAGTGTTTACAAACAATCACCACATGTTAAATGGATTTAATCCATATTGATAGTGTTGGATGTTCAGAACTGCACCGGCAAAGAGATCATTCATTTCTGTTGTGCGATTTTGTCATTCACCACAGAAATGGAATTAACTTTCGTTAAATGCTGCACAGTTTCCAGCATTTGCGAGTGGGGTAAGATTTTCACATCACATGTTGATTTTCTGGTAGATTGTTTTGCCAGTGTCATTATTATGCAGAGTGAAGGGACTATATCGGCGATGGATTGTTAATGTCGGTTGTTGGTGGACTATTGATAAGATATTGAAACATTATTTGTGCTTTTCCTTTGACATTTCAGAATAGAAAAAAAATCCGTTTTCGCGGTCACATGACCAATGGACTGTAGATAAACATCCCGTGGTCTACTATACTAAAAAACTAATATTTACACGGCACCTTGTTATTGGACCGATTTGTATGCAAGTGACAGGATGAATGTAAGATATGAAGCAAATTGAATTGCGATGCTAATTTCAAAATAGGCAATTTGAAGCTTGTGGCTAGACTTAATTTATCACATGTTATACATTGTTTCCAGTCTAAAAAGCCGTCACGTTTTTTTTTGTATTACACATGTGTAATATAGCATTATTCACTTCTATTGGTCAGGAAAATATATCACCCCGCATGTTTGTAAACAGATTAATCGGCAAAACAAATTGGTTATTGCTAGTATTCCATCAAGTTATACGTTTAATTCTGACTTTATATTTATGATGAAGATTTATTTGAATACAGCATTCCATCGAATGCTATCTGTTTGTATATTTATGTTCAGTTATTTTACTCTCCTTTTAAACATTTAGGGTAAGCCTACTTTATTATTGATAATAATTGTCCTACTTTATCAATTCTTGGATGGATATATTAAATTCTACTTTTGTTTCTACCTAGCCGAGTACAATCGTTTATGTGCACTTGTTAATATCAAATCGACATGCATCTTGCATTAGTACTGTATTAACTAACCTAAAGTCGACATATAAGTTAAAGAGTTCATCGGTTTGCCAATTTTACCATATATATCTGATGCATATACCTTTGATTAAAATTATTCTGCAAAGTCAAGTAGATAACTATTGTGAATATGGCAATAACAATAATACTCACATGTGGAGGAAAAACGGCAATTGAACATGAACGTTAAAATTGAACACAATATACTGTTAAAGCATTATAAACATCTTACCGGCACAGGTCGATTTCACAGGAAGTTATTTTACTACTTTATCAAAACAATGGTCAAGAGATTGGCATCCGTGTTAATAAAACAAATCCATATCTAGATTTACAATGATGTTGATTTGGCCTTTTCAACATTTCCTGACTTATGCTTACATTTGTTTGAAACATGGTTGACATAGAGTGAGCCTTTTTTTGGTTAGCTCAAACATGATACTGCATTGCTTGGACTTATTGTTTTCGCAATTTGAAACTTTTTGTTCAAAAAGAAATCCGCGTGGGAAGTTTTACAACAGCCTGCCACATAGCCTGTATTATTTGTCAAATCTTTGTACCCAGGAACATGAATGTTAAATATGAAGCAAATTGAGTTGCGATGTTAATTTCAGAAAAGCATTTGTTTCTGCTGGTGGCAAAATTTATTATATATCTTTAACTATTAATAAGCTTTCCTCCTTCTACTTTTATTTCCAGAATTAACATTCATATAAATAATTACATGGAATAAACGATACATTTTATTGCATTGACCTAAATTCACACAACAGAAAAAGATATTTACAATCTTAGAAGGAACTTACATGGCAATAGAGGGGCTGCTATGAATAATTTGGTGTTTATTGTTGTGATCACAATGGTATGTGTTGGTCACCACTTTTTTTCGGTCAAGTTGCAACGGGCGTGATGGTTACTCAATTTATACCTATGAAGAAGTCATGGTATTGACTTATTGTGCCATCGGAACAAGTTAGCAGAATAGCCACACTTTATTGACCATCAATAGATATTGATTTGGGTTATTAAGAAAAGAACAATGATGTTGATTAGGCTTATTTAGCATGTATTGACCTTGGTGTTCCCGCGCTGAGGAGTCTCACGATAAATGGAAAATCCTAATGTAACGTATGGTTTCCGGTAACGAAAATCTGCGTTAACTACATCCTATACACATCTTACACACTGAAATAGATGTGTTGCAATCTTAAAGCCTAATGTAAATATGCAATCATATATTTAATACTACATATTCATTTCTGACAATAATTAGACATCTAAAATTCTCAAATACTTATTTTAACCGAAAACTGTACAAGACTGTGTTATAGGTGAATAATTCATGAAGCAGCTATCACCCAAATGAACGATTACTTTGCTGTTGTTAAAACTTAATTCGAATGCACAAATTTTAGTAATGCTTTGAATATAACCTTTCCGGCTTGAACATGAACATTAATTGAGTAGTTTGGAGAAGATATTCATGATAGAATAGCAATTTTATGTAAGTATAGATGCATAATCATTATTGAAAGTAGAAGTTGAACTGTGGCATTTGGTTAAATTGGCCTTGTCGATGGATTGACATTTGGGGTTTTGTCACGAGGTTTCTTGGTAACATTCTTCTTTCTAAATTCTATCATGGCTATCAGTGAAATATTATATTTGCATGTTCACATATCATAAGGTGCACTTAATTTCAGAGTATAGTCCAGCACTGGATACTTGTGTGAGAGAGGAGCGAGCACGGAGGGTTCAACTCAAGTACCATAGATAACAACCATTTATGTGAGTACAGAGAAACATGATGTGCATCAATTTATATAAATGACTGTGTATTTTATTCATTTAGTTATTTTTACCAAAGTATTTGTGTTGGTTTAAGACTGAACTGCCAGACTTTCATATGCCAGGAGAATGAGCTATCTCATTGATATCATTACAGGGACATATAATTTAATGATATATATGTGAAAGGTAGATGAGATTATTGCTATTATTTAAACGTTAATTTGTACTTAATATGTTTTTATTGATTTGATATATTTCAGGGTTTTGTATACCTTCAGTCATGACCCATTGATATGTATACAGACAGAATGAAAGTGTAATATACTCTGTATGTAATACCTAAATAAGCAGAACAGTATCTGGGAGGAGTTTGATTTGTGCATCCGGTGTCGGTTACATACCATTTATGTGGTATTCGATTGCATTGAATTTCATTTTTACTAATATAAAGACATCTTGAACGTTATATCGTCTTTTCATTATAAAACTCGATGTTAAAGTTTCCGAACTTGCCTCGTACATACCTTATGTACGATTTTTAATATATTTTTACCTTTTCTAGAGCATAAAGAAAAGGAGACAACCTATTGATTCTAGGTAAGAATGTCTGTGGACTGTAAATGTGAAAGGACGAGACAAGCGGTGTTGTTTTAAACATTCCTGAAGTTGTATGGTAAAGCCGCATAACTATGTATGGCAATTGTTTTAAGTAAATCAATCAGTTGTACAAGAACAACAATTAGTTAGCTGTTATGTATTGTAGATATACGAGGATAAGACAAGTGTTGTGTCGTAAAGTTTGTTCTAAAGTTGTATGTTAACCCGCCATAACGAACATTATCAAACAAATTTTGACCGATTTTGATTTTATGTCTACATTCACATACTTTTTTAGAAGGTAAACTATTTAGGTAGTAGGTAATTTAGAATGCACAAAATGTACGTTGCGATGTATTCAGATTTTTATTTGAGGAAATACTAACACTAGCTCTACAATTAATCAGTATTTTATGTCATTAGAAAGTATAATGCATACTGATGTTCTACATGTTATCAGACAGGAACACTTTTTTACCTGATCATATATGTTTAATACACATGTAAATATACAGTAAAATTAAAACTCAACAATGAAACATCTTTTAACTCCATTGTCATATCCGTTCCATTGAAAAAAAATGTAAACATGCAATAGTTTACGATATATCCAACGTTTGCATTCGAGAAAAACAACATACATACCTTACAATATTTTTCTGCATCCTGAAAGTAGAAAGACATACATCAATAGGAACGAGGTCGAATCTTATTACCCACCATTATACCTTCTATTTTCATATAAAATATACAGGCGATCAAAATCCGTTTAATTGCGAAAATACCATCAATAATAAATGTGGATATGTTGATGCATGTTTTGGGCCCTTATATTTTGCAACTAAAATGGGTTTCTTCTTAAATTTTTATTTACTGGGTTTGTCCCTGTAGATTTCGTTGTATAATGTGACTTGGTTCTAGTTAACGTGTAAACTTTATACCTTATTTATGACGTTTAGCTACAATTATACCTGGACTGTGATATATTGTGAGCATTGTTAAAATAGACTTTGAAAACTTTAAAGTATGAAATATATTAGCAAATGACATTGCCAATTCAATCGAAACACGTCTATGTTGTGTTTTCGTCTGATATTGAGTTTGATAAGTAATTGGCGATGATGAATGAGTTACGAATACGATGCTTAAAGCTGGACAATTAAGTGTAAACGATGGCCACCGTAATAGACGGCAAAAACACGTTTTATTTTTAAGTATAATGTTGCTGTGAAAAAGATGGGCTAGTGAGATTGGCGCAGAAATATAATCCGTCAACTGACCTTTAAATATAAATACTTCAGTGTCTTTTTACAGTACTCAGAGCAGAGTATTTTGCAGGTTTCAGACAAGAGTAAGGATGAATGCAGAAATATTTCTACGTAATTTGGGCACTAAATATGAGGTTTAAACAAAGCTTTTCCGTGCATCATGTGTATGTTGCATGCTTTTTACAGTTCATAGTAAATAATTGCCTATTATGTGTTTATGGCTGGGCGTACTGCATTGTGTTTGTCTATACGAATAAGTACATAAATAAAATAATTTTATCTAATAATGTTTGAATTTTATATTTATATTTAAATAAAAGTAAGAACAAACTGAAATGAAGATTAGTTGTCGAGTTCATCGCTGCTCAGTCATATTCATCGGCACGATGACGTAAATCAATGAATTGTTTAGATTATACTAATGAAGCAGGTCTTTCCTTTCTATGAAATTGCTATTAAACAAGGACAAGGGAAATATTAAGATCCTTAATAAAAAGGCCTATTATTTTCGTCTAAGACTATTTTATCTATACCATGCCTTGTAGCTTCGTGTAATCTTTGATATTCCCTTTTATAAATAAAAGGAAAACCGGAAAGGTATATACAATTTACCAGTACAAGTATGCATCCGACTTAAATGGATGCAAAAACGTGCAAAATAAAGAAAAAAACATATTATTTTCAATAAATGTATTTGTTTTCTTTTGGCTGAATAATATATTATGTTCTACTTTAATTATGATCTAATTTCCTTGCGTACATGTATTTAAATTTTACCCATTTTATCTAACAGCATGTCAAATTGTCGTTCAACATATATATAATCCCGAGTCTTTGCTACCTGTTATGTTAGGCAACCTCGTGCAAATCGGTTGAATTTCAAAAGGGCCAATTTTGCCACTCGTTTAGTTGTTTCGAGCCTAGTTACCCCGTAAATAATTAATGACAGATTATTTTAGTTGAAATTTGTCTGAAAATTGTCCTTCTTTGACATGTAACAACTACTTTAATAATGACACATTAAATTATACATTCTTCAATTGAAATCGTTTATGGAAACAATGCCATTCCCACGATATAAACGTTATACTTCAACGTTATACTTATCAAATATGCGTTGATAATACAATTGGAACATATTGCGTCGAGCCTAGTAGTCATAAATTTAATTCAAACACTGCTATAGTGATCACCCGAATGATATTGAACGATATACTCTAAGATATAAGTGCCTAGAGTTGAAGGAATTAGATACTAGAGACTTATACGAAATAGTTTTATGCTTTACTTTAGTTTCAACTTTTGCTTGAACAATCTACTTCTATGCCGATAACATTTCCCACATTCAGCGCATTGGTATGATTTCTCGCCAGTATGGCCGTCTATATGAGCCTTCATGTCTATTTCTCCTCCATTGAAATCCCACACATGTCGCACGTATAACGTGTCGTGCCATCTTCCCCTCGCCAATGCCTGTTCAGGTACGTATGTGTGGTGAACTCCTGCATGCATTTCGGGCGCAGAAACTGTTTATTGGATCCATGTGTGGTACACTTGTATAAATACATGTATGCCTTTAAAAGTAAGCAATTAAAATACTTGTGATTGCAATATTTTGGTAACCTTTAATAGAAACGCCTGAGCTTGTGACTGGTAGATAATTGCTTAATTATAGAATAATATAGAATAAAACAAGAATAATATAAGCATTTTTTAATACTAGAATACACTTACATATGGCGCGTCAAGGTCTCCGTGGTGTATAACTGTTTCTTACAGCATGTAAATGCTTTTACACCGTCATGGCGGCGCTCATGCAATTTCAGCCCCCATATCGTTTTCAACGCATTCCCACAAACGTGGCAAACAAATGACATCACTGAAACAGACACTGTCATTCATTAATTAAGCGCCACTTTACTTTGCAAAATATATTACACAAATTGTAGTTTGTAATAAGAATATCATCTGTAAAGGCATTTTCATAAAAAAAAAATACGTCTCGTGCAAACAAACGCTTATTAAAATCTTAAAAGATGGCTTATCTAAGTAAAACGACATAAAGCGTTTCACTTTCCCTTATGCATATGACAGTAAGCATTATGATCATAATAATAATTAAATATAAATTCAAAAATCTTATAGCAATAGTTATGGATATAGAAGAATAAAAAGTTTTAAAAACTTTCGACATATACGATAACTCATTATAATTATTATATAAGATGCCTACGTGCGTTTGTCATTTTAGGTAGACTACGTGCGTTTGCCTTATGAAAATGCCAACGTGCGTTTGCCAAATTTAAATACTTCAGAAAATGCATTTGTTTGTACAAACTGCATAGCACAAAATATTCATAAAACAAATAAAAGCCATTATTGAACAACTGAAAGTCAAAACAATTGAAACAATGTGACAACTTATCTTAATATGTGACATTTTAACACTACCTACGTGCGTTTGCATTCATGGACACAATTTGTATCGAAGTGTTCTCGAAAACTATGCAGACATAAATGGTGACCAATACACCGATCGAAAGACAAAACAATGCATTCTTGTTTGCGCTATGCCATTTGAACGAACTCTCGCGTATAACAAAAATATCGATAAGAAACTTACCTTGATTGACGATCAATCGAGCCAAAATATTACTGGCGTTTGCATTTGTGGTCACGTGACTTTTTTGCTCATCCCCGGTGTTATATATACAGTAATCAATGATGTCATTTTGATATTTCTTACAAACATCATCGTCAAACATTATTACTTTCTGCCGATCGTTTTTCATTTCTGTAACAGGTATTATTTCGTCGTTCGAGGGATGTTATATGCCATCTAGTAATATTTCATCTGGTATTTCAATCTTGTCCATTTTGTTAATCTAGACTGTTCTAAGTTCTTTGCTTGTTCCAGCAGCATGTTCCAGCAGCATGTTTAAGCAGCATGTTCCAGCAGCATTTCCCAGCAGCATATTTAGCAGCATGTTTAGCAGCATGTTCCAGCAGCATGTTCTAGCAGCATGTTCTAGCAGCATGATCTAGTAGCATGTTCCAGAAGCATGTTCCAGCAGCATGTTCTAGCAGCATGTGGAGAAGTGTATTTATTTACCATAACCATTATTTCCAGAAAACAATAGTACAAAACAAATGTTTGGCTTGAATATATATTTTAATTAATTAATTGTTTGTTTGACAACCAGATAATCATTTGGAATTTCCATGTATCGTTTTCTGTCTGAATTAATTAAACAGCAACTGTTTAAAAATACCAGCATCCATTCCACACATTACAAAAATTTTAATTCAAATTATGTTTACTATGCAATTTATTAAATGTTCAACTATGAACAAAGCCACTACGTAAATGTACTACGTACTTCCTACACCAACAAAGATATTAGTTAATTTTTGGGGAAGGCATATCATATATAACGTGTTTAAGTGTTGGCTAATTGATTTTACTTATGCCGTGTCGTATGCATTAACTTATAGCGTTTTTAAACAATCAAATGGTTCTTTGAATGAAAACACAAGGTACAGAATACAATATGTTTTATTGAAAGTCAGATATATGCTCATAAGAAGCATTAGCTTATTTTACTTATTATGAGCAGTATGCGATCTGTCGATCATGAGAAAGTCAACAATGTTCTATGTACTAGTGCTAAAGCATTAATTTATCAGGTTAGAAATAGAGTACAATATATAGTAGTATTACAAATATGGTGTTCACAGGATATTAAATACACTTTTTAAGTGTACAAAGTCGTGGTGATCAGTATAAGAAGACTCGAAATAGATCAATTGTCATGTGACTGACATATTGCATACTATTATTACTCTAATATTAACTATTGGTACTGCTTTGGCATTTTATACTATGATACAACACAAAATAAAGGGACAAACCCGGTATTCAAAAAATCAAACAATAAACCTGTGTAGAACACAACACAAGGACCCTAACGGCAATGAACTAGATACACAAACATTATAACACTACATACACAAATACAAACACCACAAACAAGCCATATACTCATAAACAATGCGTTACTGGTCAATTTTGGAATTGCCGCCTATGAACGGTCAGTACAATAAGATGGAACCCGAGTATAATAGGACACTCAACTAGTTTGAACGGCGCCCTAGCCTTACACATGTCCCAATATTGATCAATTAGTACTGATTCAAAAATATAAGCCTCAGCTGAGCATGCACCAAATTGAATATAATGAAGACTACAAAAAATAACATATACACTGATAAAGTGACCTCAAGTACTCAACGGTAGGATACAAACCCCACCTGCAAACGAATGAAATAAGCAGTGCTTGCTCATAAAAGAACAATAAAGACTGAACACACTAGTAAATGTGTTCAATACCTAAACAAAATATTTCATTTACATCCATTTACAATATGAGTTGCTAAGGAATATGTATATTCAAGTTCATAAAAACAACTTTCTGTTGCTCATAAAACGAGAATTAAACTGATAAGATACATATTGTTAACTGTAGAATAACCCTTTTTGATTTAGAACAGATCGTAAGATACAGTGTCAAACACATTGGCATATAAACCAACAATTCAAACTATACATTTACAAACTGTTAAAGATCAAACCCTTAAAATAAAAGGTGTCCAATTATCTTGATTTTTTTTTGTAAAAGAGATTTAGGTATTTGCCCTTAAAAGTTATGAGTTTTACGACAGCGGTATGCAACAAAGAATACTTATGTTAAGTACCATTATAGGTGCGTACTTTCTACAATGAATGTGCCGTCTTTAGCAGTTGCAGTTCGCCAATGTGAATGATCCCAGGCAGCTGCATAGATGTAGAGTGGACTGTTTTTCTTTGGAATGCTGGGTTTGTGTTTCGCTAAGTATTTCTCGAAATCGTCTGATCCTTTGCTGAGAGAAGTTTCGAGCATACTGTAATCCTCAGTCCACTGTTTATTGTGTACATCAATAGTTTTGTACCATTCATCTATTTCGTCAACGTTAAGACCGACTAAAGGAATGATCTCAACTGGATCCCCCAGGCGCTTAATATCCTCCTCTAGAGATTGTACCACGTTCAATTGATTTGGATGGAATCCTTTTGTGTCGGGTGGGTGGATACTTATGTATGTTCTTGCAGGAGTTTCAAGAGAGACATGACAGTCGGAATGCAGCCAGTAATACAAGAAACAGTATTTCCCAAGTTGTTTTGTTCTGAAAAACAGCAGTTAATGTTCAACACATTCAAGGCATACAAAACGTACCAAGGAAATTATCCCTTTTAAAATATAAATTCAACCACCTAACCAGGATAGATACATGTTCATATATTACGTGGTAAATATAGCGTATTGGTGCTTTTAATTTTGTGTATTTAAAACCCTGTTCGGCCGGATTCATGAGAAAATCACTATTATATGTATAGGGTCAACAATCGAAAGTCACAAAATAAGGGCGACATAAGAGGATCATTTTATGGGTAATTTGGTTTTAAATATTTATTATATGGCAGAAACTACTTCTTTTTGAAGGTACTGTTTGTAAAGCTATTTGCTATATAAATATTTTTTTGATATGAAATATATTTAAGAATTTGTTTAAAAACGAATCGTAGATTTATCGTTTTGTGTTTGTTTATAATGATAAATAAAAAACATTTTTGAAATAAAATAACGCCAGCATTATCTAAATATAAATCGTTGATATTATCCTTCACATGAGTACTTCAAAATACTCAACGGAAGTATGCAAACAAGCACGCTATGTCTTAAATGTAAAGTATGCAGTCCGTATATACTCTTTTTGAGTGTTTGCTCAGGAAACCAAGCAGGAAATATAAACTCAATATGCATTACGTATCTCCAATACTCTGACGGAGTGAGATACACGCTGAATATATTCATTATTATGCATTTAACAATTATGCATGCATGATTCCCCCTGATATCATGTTGACATATGTTAAGGTTGATATTATATGTTCATTACTATCTATATGTATTATTGTTTTGTCAAGTCCCGGCCCTTTTGGCTACTTTAGGTTACACAACGCTCTGTCTTATTAAGTAGGCTCTACTGTGTTACATAAAACATAACGTAGTGTTAGTGATGGATCGAGTTAAATAAAAAACTGTGTATACCTTTTATTGATTTATAGCTTAAATTTGTGTCATATATCAGGGATTATTAAGGAGTGAATACCCCTACGCTCGTTATGTCATATATCAGGGATTTTTAGGTAATGAATACACCTACGCTCTTTGTAGCTATGGAGTGTTTCTATCGCGTTTTGTTCGCTTGTTTCCAACCATTTCCTAATTATCAGTATTGAAATATATTTTGCTATTTTAAAATGTTTGAGAAACAATATTATTCAAGCCAAGAACTTGCATTTTAAGTGATTCTTCATTTTCATTCCAGTCACATTTCTATGTTTCAATTAGAAAAGTTGTTAACTGTATGTACTTAGCTCAGTCCAGTTTTAAGTTTTTCTCGGCGATGGACTGTTAAGTAGTTACTTTACGAAATATATGATCCACACATACTTTATAGTGTTAAAATTTGTGTTGTTTTGATTCGCATAGATATATCTGTTCGCAACCTTCAGAATTAACGAGAGTCTTTCAATTTCAGATGCATCTCAAAATTGACCAATATACAAATTGCTTAGACGCAGACAATCAAGGACTCGGTAATCTTACATGCAATGACAATGTTCGACACTGCACAGTGAATTAACAAGAAAAATAATGCAAAACATAAATCATTCAATTTATATGTTCATTAATCAGCCCTATATTCGTTTCTTCCTGCATGAAATGAACACATTCAAAACATATCATTAAATTATCCAAACGTTGAATTTATTCGATTGGCCTAGACACCTTATGAATCGTTGCTTCCTGGCTGAAACGAAATCATTTAAAATGCATTATAAAATTATTACAACGTTACATTCATCAGCTTGATAAGGCAAACTTTCAACAAATTGTGTAAGTGTATTGTTTTAAACAAAAACGTTATCTTCGAGACAAACCAATGTTCATACCTTTTACACAGAAGATAAATTAATAACAATAAACTTAATCCTATCTATGTCGTGTTGAACGAGTTATTCCAGTTATATTGCATCCAGGGTATACATCAAGCCAAGCTGAGTAAAGGCATTATCTGTTCGTGTGTGTAGAAACATCAGAAATGACCACAATTTTATGTGTTGATACAGCTGAACACCGCTATTCCGAACACCGTTAATCCGAAGTTCGCTATTTCGAAAATATTTTTCGGTCCCGGTTTTAATCCTTCTTTGTTTAACTAATTTTTTAATCATGAATCCGAAATTGCTAGTCCGAAATACTCACTATAAGTAAATATTACGGCCCCGATTTGGTATTCCACACCTATTTATTGATTCTAATGTTGTATAGAAATAAATGACCTTTCATCAAACCGGACACAAATAGAAGGTTAATGTCATAGGAGTTGTTTTCACGAATGAACCTTATTAATTTTTATAGTTTTTGTATATTTTTCTGCTGTGCCACAATTTGGCATACACAATAAAACAAATATTATAATGTGAATCAGGGCTCATGTTGGTAGATTGCTCTAGTTTTCGATAAAGGAGTCTTGTCTTTTTAAATGTTTGTTCAACACTTTGGTGTATTAATGATGTCAAGCATTTTCAATTTCATTAGACTAAAATGCTTTAAGAATTGACGAAGATAAGTTAATCGTCATCCGCGTATACCAACGTCCCAGTGTATTAAAACTTTGGCGGCGACGTAAAGCATACGGTCGCATGATGCTGAATTTGCAAGCCTTGGTATGATTACCTTTGATCCGGACTCAAAATTGGTTGCAATTGTAATTGTATAATTAATGCGATGAGTGACGTAAGTCACGTTTGAAATCCGTTTTGCGGTTTATTGTGACCAAACTTCGAGGCGTTTATGACATTTCCTTTTAAAGTTGAGGTTATTTGCCCCGTTATTTTTCATGCTTTTTATAACTATTGTTAGGTAGACTTTCCAATCATAGCATGTTTCTAATATAAGCCTGAACAGTGTCTGTACATATGACTTAGTGTTTGCCCATCCTTAAGTTAAGTGCTCAGTTACTAGTTTATCAAATCCTGGTCCCTTTCGTACTTAAAGTTATACAAAGCTCTGACAAATTCATAAGGTTGTATTTTGCGAAATATGACTAAATACTGTGAGTAATCGACCGAATTAACAAAGCATTATACCTTTTCGTTGATAAAATTTGTGTTGGTCACTCGAAAAAATGAATATTACTTTAAGTCTAAGTCTAACGTTGTAAGTTGATGTACACATTGTTTAAAACAAAATAAGCATATATACGCTGTCTCAATTTACTGCATCGTAGTGGACATAAAATGACATTGCAACATATCATATTCTTGCATATTTGTCATATACATAAGGTGTATGTTACAAGGGCAGATAGTCATTATCATAACACTAAAACGCTCACCTTTGATGACGTTTTTCGATCTTTAAGTTTTCATCCTGCAATCTGAAACGTCACTTTGTATGTATATTATCGACCTACACGTGTAAACTAAGCGGTAAACGAATGCACAGTTACATAAAGCATGTTATTTTCTAAGCCATTGGAATCAATGATTACTTGAAATTTGGTTATCAAATGGTGCAGCTCGTTACCATGTTCCTTGGTTTGCAACGTGAATGATTACAATTTGATCATCATAAAACCTTTTAACTAAAGTAATACAATAATAGATTTTAAACAACGTTGAATGTATAGAGTTTGTTTATATCATGAATTATATATGTGCACTGATGCAGAATCGTGGATACAAATGACTGTAATTATGACGCGTATACACTTTACAAGCCTTTATCACCAGATTGTAATGTATGTAGATGTTTGAATAAGTAGCAATTGAAGAATACTTGTCACTTCATGGCTTTCTTGGGTATGTTGAGAAAGGAGGTGGTTTATATCCATAAAAAAATAAGTTTTAATCGAACATAATGCCAGTGTATCTCGTATTTTAGCCCGTTTGTCTGTGAAAATCACTACTAGTAATGAGTAAAAGATGTAAAAAAGCAGCAAAATATATACTGTGATTTATGGAAAAAAGAGAAGTGGTAAATATCCTGATTAACCCGCGTGTTAAAAAATCAAGTAATCAAAACATTTTATCTCGCCTTTACCACGGTTGTCCGTGAAAATCAAATGTAACGCACACAAGGTCGAAAGTACGTATTCATTAGTATTTATCGCCGTTTGATGTCATTTCGTTAGCATTTGGTCTGTATCGAAGTTAAATGTTTCTGAGTTAATTATTATTCTCTAATATCTGATTTGTGTTACATTTTAAAATGTCGTAAGTACCCAAAACAAATAATAATCCGTGTTAAATTCACTTGTAACAATATAGGTATTGGTGTTTATGTAATATACTACACTTCACATAGTTATTTAGATAAAACGAGAGTCATCTTATATCAGATGCATCTTGAAATTGACATTATATAGGTGCTGTGCTAAAAGGTTGCATATTTGGAATAGATTTTATTTGTATTTGCAACTGTCCTAGATGCAGACAATTAAGTACTAGTTAAACTAGCATGCGAAAACAATGTACGATACCGAATATAAATTGATTGATAAGGGAGACGTAAAACATAAACCATTACCCTCAAATTCTCATCCGTAAGCTTTTTAATGATTTCTTCATGCCTAAAAGTAACACATTTTAGACATAACTTTAAACAATCCGAACGTTTAAGGCATGCTAATGGCCTAGGCACCTTATGTTAACTCAAACACTATTGCCATAGTCTTTTGTTTTGTATTAATGTATAATAAGTGAAGGAGTAGTAAAACATAAATCATTCACCTCAAATAATTTTCCTTCAGTCTTTCAATCGGCCTTTCTGTGCTGAAACGAAAACAGTTAAAACATAATATATCATTATACAAATTCTTAATTCATCAGATTAGCATAGACACCTTATGTTTAATAAAACCATATTGACATAGTCCTTTGTTTTGCATACAATGCGTAATAAATGAAAGAGTAGTAAAACATCATTATTTACCTCAACTAATCAAAAAGCAGTTGAAACATACTATTACATATTGTAACGAGTCGCCTTTTCCGGACTGAAAGGAGATATTTAAAAATATTTTATAACATTATTTCAGCGTTTGATCCATCCCATTCGCCTCTACACCTAAGATTTAACCAAACAATATTGTAACACATTTTAAGTGTAGAATTTAAAACAAAAAAATTACGTCCGTGACCAACAAATGTTCTAGCCTAATTCAAAGTGGATTGATCGATAATATATAGCCTATAATATGTTTTTTATACAAACAAACGATAGATTACATCAATAATTTTTGTAATAGATTCTAACATGTTCTATCATGTAAACCTATAAATAAGCATAAGTTAATTTCACAAGGAAATATTCAAGGGTTTTTTATGAAAATCTAACACTAGCTCTGCGATGTTTAAATGGGCATGATAAACTGACGGCTTGCATAGACATACACATAGTATGTTTTCCGTCCCGAACATATATGCTAGTGTATAAATAAAACACGTGTAAAGATACTGTGCATATACAATAAAGTTCTAGAATGCAACAGATTGTTTTTGTTATCATAACTGGGTTAATGTTAAATGCATACAAGATATACATGGAATAGGTTACGATATATTCAATGTAAACGCCATTCATTAAATAAAGGAAATCCTTATGTAACGTATGATTTGGGTAACGCCTCTCACACACTGAACACAGATTTGTTACTATCTAATATGAAATAATATGTTAAATAATACATATGAATTAAAGTCGGTAATTTTGCAAATACTATGGTCATTTCTCTATACTTAAAGGAAAACTATAACACAATGTGAGATAGGCGTATAATTTATAAAGCAGTTGTCACCCAAATCAACAATGGCGTTGTGCGTTTGTTTAAACTGTTTTGTTCAATTTAATAATTTAAGCAATGATTTAATTTGACATTTCCGGCTTGTATGTGTAGACTATAAATAATTTTTATATGTTGTAGCAACTTTTTTCTTACCATTATCAAAATCCTGTTCAAAGTGCTGATTTGTTGAAAATATAACACAAACTTGATGATAAATAAGTCATAAAATTTGACGGGTGGAGTAATTATGAGAAACTGCTGTAAAAATGCACAGATAAGACAAATTGTGTTTTCGGTACGAAGTATTATGTAAGATACATTTCCATTCCATTATTGCAATTCCTACGTTTCATTGTTAAAGAAAATATATATATATTAAATCAACCAGTTAACAAATATTTGTTACCTATTGAATGCACTATCTGTTACAATGTTAGAATGAAATCGCCGATAGTTGAAACTTTGCGCTGAAAATGTGTGTTGTTATGGATAATATAAATTAATATACAACGTTTGAAATCATTAACCATTTTTATACCATCCAAGTAGTATTTGATTGCACCTTACTGCGTTTGAACTTATCCCTCATCCCAAAGCATAATGAATGAAATTATTGTCAATATGCTAATATTCCGTGAAGTTCCCCAAAAAAACACATAATTTCAGCAATGTTCATGGTCAATTTAAAATAGTCAATGTTTCTCTCATTGTTGAGTTGTTATGCCTGGATGTCATTGAACGGAAAATGTACATGTAAAAGTGCAAGACAAGTGTTGTGTCATTGAGTTATCAGTTAACACGACATTGATATTGTTCATTCCTTATTAAAGTCAGGTCATCATGTTGTTTTTATTTTTGAAGGTGATACTACATTATTCCTATAGTCATAAGGTCAATACTGTGCTGATTGCATTTTTCTATATGTCTGCTCAAGAGTTCAGTGATATTACTGAAATGCATGATGATTATAAATAGGATGATAGACATAGTACGGCATTAAAAAGCATACCACTAGGGTTGACGTTGCTATAATTTACTTTAAAAAAGTTTTACATTCCCGTTTTAGCATGGCTCATAACATATTCCGGTACTAGTGTAGCAACGTTCATAACGTGTTTCCGTATTAGCAAGGTTACGTACTTAACGTATTACCGTAAAAGCATGATAACAAACTTGGTTTTAAATTCCTGTTAGCAAAGATTTGTGAATTTTAGGGGTGGTTTACTTCTGCAAAACCCGGTTTAGTAGGTCAGACATAAAATGCGACTATTGATTTTTTTATGATGAGTTTAAGATATTTATGTATTACGAAAGTTCTTTCATAAAAAATAACAAAACAAATAATTTGCTGAGTTCACGAGATTCATGATTGTGAAATGTTTTACTCATTTTTATAATGCTGAAATATGCATTTGTTATATTTTGTAATGTTGGAGCCAGTATATGAGAAATCTTGAAATTATGTTAATTAAATGTTGAAGTTTGAGCAGAGATAAGACATTGCGTAGGATTTGGGAAAACACCGACAAAGACTAATGACCAAGGCGAAAATGAAGTTACCTGCATGCTGCTCGTCATTAGTAAACGCATTTGAGAGAAGGGCTTGATTCCAAAAACGTCGATTAGAAAAGACGATAGAAAAAGACGCGGGATTCGACGTTGGTAACCTACTACTACTACTACTACTACTACTACTACTACTACTACTACTACTACTACTACTACTACTACTACTACTACTACAACAACATTAACAACAACTAAAACAGCAGCAACAGCAACAGCAACAACAACAACAACAGCAACAACAACAACAACAACAACAACAACAACAACAACAACAACAACAACTACTACTACTACTACTACTACTACTACTACTACTACTACTACTACTACTACTACTACTACTACTACTACTACTACTATTATAATATTTAAGTCGTCTCATTATCCTTAAATTATGTTTTTCCTTTCCAAGTAGTCAACATTTACATAATTCATAATTTCCAATTAACCAGCGTGAAAGTGGTTGCCTTTTGCATACACTATTTGTTACGTTTTGTATAATACGGTCTCGATTATGATCAAAAATACATCTCCGAGTGTTGACAATAAGTTTTCATGTTGTTTCGATTCCTTCTAACAATTCCTATATATTCAAATGTGGAGCATATCAAATTATTGCTAGTTGCATTGTAATATGGCAATTAACGAAGTTGTTTCGGTTGTTACGGTTGTTTCTCTGACATCGGAGATAATACATTATTGTAATTAAAAATTAAGTATCGCTAGAAGTTAAATAACTAGAGAATATATATTATACACCCCTTAGCACGTGTGAAGATCATAGAAAGTCCATCACATGTTTGTTCCTTTTCTGCCATTTAAATTTTCAAACATTTACATGAAATGCATTTTGATATATTCAATGCACTTATTTGAAAAAAAGGAACAATACATACCGGGTCAATGTTTGCGAGAGTGGGGAACTGAAAAGAGAAATATATCCATTATTAGTTATACAATTGGCTGGTTTATGAACAAAATATGTTTATGCACACAGATGAAACGGGTTTCGATACATTTACAACGTTATGTGTTAACACGTGCTTGGCGTTTGGGCGAATCAACAATGCCTGACTATTTCAAACTGACTTTGATGTCATATTTCTATTTTTATCATTTTAACTACAAACGCTCTTGTTAATCTGCTTCTGAAAACATAACGTCTGTAATTTAAAAAGTAGTATTTTCTGACATCATTATTTAAAACCAATCAATCATATATACATTGCATGTTTAACATGTTATATAACTGCATTAATAGAAAACGGATGCCTTCATTAGAATCGCCATTTATTGTAATTGACATAACATGATCATCGCACGTTGTGTTTAACGCTTTAGACATCGTAACCATTTAATAGTTAAGGTAATGAAACGCATGGGTATGTCTTTAATGCATGCCTGGCCTCTTTAAACATTGCAATGCATTATGTGAAATACCAGATTTGATTTTGCTGTCTCGACAGGACCAATACATCTTTCGAAACGCTTAATAAATAAAATCATTAATTTCGTTATTGTAAATTATAGCGTAAACTTCGGTTGTAGACGTAACAAGAATGATTTATGTGAATTACAATTCGTAAGTTGCGACACGAAATTTCCCTTTTGTATGGCTTCGATCAACAACTAAAAATGTCATTGCAATTCGATTGTATGCAAGTTCATATCAAAACATATCTCACGTGAAGTCATTGGTCATCTTCTCATGCATTGATAGAGCATTAATTCAATCAATAATTATGCAGTAATACATGAGTATCTGATACTGGTAGCTATAATATTGCGTTATTTATGATTCCTTCCGGATGGAAATCGGAATGATAAACAAAGGCTCAATTAAGTATTATTTGATTCAGGTCAGTGTATGATACTAATCGGGTCTCGGGAAGAAGTCCTTAAACAAGTGACCACAATTTTACCTAATAACGTCGAGGCTTAAGAAGAAAGCTTAACTTAACAGGAACATAGTTAATTGTTTGGTCCAAATTGTTGTATCAAAGTAATTTCTGACAAAACAACAGTTCTAAACAAATATCTTTTCACAAATAGGGATATTAACACTGGCCCGGTTCGACTAAAAATAGGTATGCCTAGCGAAGTTTATCACCTTTATAACAATTTCTCTTTTCTTTTTCAGCTTAATCTAGGATTATACAATCATCTTACTGACAATAAAAGTACTCTGAACATACCCTTGTACTTTTCATTTCGGTAAGCACATGTCATTGTATTTACTGTGATAATCAAAATGAAATTAAGTCATGCATTTAAATGTATATGGAGTCTGATGAGTGATGATGCCAGTGTAAACATCATTTTGTAAACATTCGAAATCAATCTAAGTGAATGGCTAAAACAGTTGCAAATATGTTAAAGTGATTCAGGTATATTTATATAAGTCGTTTCAAACGTTTTCCTTTAAGCAGTCTTATTATTTATGATAAATAATCGTCATACTAAAATATGTTTGAATGATATTAGAAATTTGGTTTATCGATATAATGTGTGTACTAAAAGAGATGAATGAATATTATGTATTCTGACATTTTCCCGATGTCCATTTGACGTTCAGTTAAAGATTGCATTTAAATTGTTTTAAGAGCAATTCTATTAAACAGTCGTTATTTATATTGATTTTAAGGCGGAATAATATTTTTCGCTGTTTGCTCGCTTCGGATTTTATAAAAACTGACAAAATTGTATTTTGTTTTTCGCTCGCTCCAATGATTTTGGGCAAAAATTCGAGGAACAAAATATAAATTTGGAGTGGCCTTATGTACGATTATATGCTTCTGACAGTGACAGCCACAGTGGCTTGTCGACCCTAGCTCTGTTCAAATATTGAGATAAACGTGATAATCACCCAAAGTAAAAACGAAAAATATATGAATATTTGAAATATTGCCATCTCGTTCCAAAAACACTTGAGTTTGTTACAAATGCTCGTTATTTTTAAATGCTTTTACCATTTAAAACAAATTTGCTTTGTTTTACTATTTTACCTTTCAGTATGGTTGCTTATCAAAAATTGTTCTACATTTTTATTTTCAAAACAAGTTGAAATAATTGAAAAAAAAAACAAAAAACATATGTATTATACATAATAAGACAGTGACAAATCATAACTGATTTATTTTTTGTATTTTCTTGACAAATGTGTTCATTTGTTTCAGACAATATTTCACTATATAAGGAAATCTTAATCCAACCGATGACTGATCTAGTTTTACATCAAACAATATTTTAAGATATTTGTAAAAGTTTATTCCGAAGGCTATACATAATAAAGAATTTGGTCTATATTGCTTGGAAAATGTAAATGAATTTGATTGATAGACATAGACGACTGCAGTCTAGAATGTTTAGAAATTGCTTGTTTTCAAACTGCTGTATCAAAGGTGATTTATTTGCTTTAAACGTCCGCGTGTCCTTCTTTGCTCAATATCTACCTTCTAGTTACATGATTTTAACCTTTGTACTATTTCTCTTTCTTTTCTAGTGTGGTTTAAAAGGACATATCCATAGTTTTATTTTCTTGAAATGGTGGAATACATCTGCGTAATACCATTTTAAATACTTTTATCTAGCCGTGTTCTTATTATTTATGAAAACAAAAATACAATATGTACATAAACTTTATCTTATAAATTAGTGATACATCTAATTTACACGTGTAGGAATCAAACAGTGTAGGAATCGTCAGGAAAAGAGGTAGAGGTATTATATATAAATATTATATAAGGTATGTTTTTAAGCATATTTAAAAAATAAAATAAATACTGTACGTCGTTTTTCGTTTGCAGTACATTAGAACACTAAAATATATCGATAGCAGCTTCGTTTTTTCTCAATATTAAAGTGAATATAATAACATCACTATTCATAATTATTTAGTGTATTAAGTTTTTGCCTTGTACTACTCTTAAGCAGCAAGATCGATAGCATACTTTATAGAAAAAAATAGTGTATGAAGTTTTTGCCTTCTAGTATTCTTAAAAAGCAAGATCTATTGACTGCATTATCGTTTTTCTTCATTTTAATATTGTACAATTATTAACTAGTGAGCCATAATATAGTCTGAAATTCAATCGCAGGAAGTATATTTGACCGAGACGCTGTTTACTATGTCAGCTTATTTCAAAGATACCTGATATTAAGAGAAAAAAAAACACAACGAAAAAAAACACATTAAATTTATTAATATAATGGCATTCTATATTTAGATCAGAATAATGAGAAAACCCCAATGATAAGGATTTATTTCATGCATATCGGTGAAATAATGAAAACATATTGGTGAATGATGACTTGACCATTTCACTCTGGCTCGAATGAGATGATGACATTTGATCACTTCACTCTGCAGACAACTCGGGACTAACTTTTCCATATTTTATAAGATGTGCTTCCTTGACTTAAAATGACATGTATGTAACAAATAGAGTATACATGTTTGTTGCCGTCTGTAGTACAGTAATAGACACATTGACCGATTTTTATAGAATTTGCCATATCAAATTGTGCAATACAATGTAGTTTTAATAAAACAAACATTTTTTCGATTGATTATTGCTATTAAACAGAATTAACTTATCATTTTAGATATGGAGTATTTAATGGAACATACTTTACACTAAACCCGCTTGGTAGGTATCGGTTGAATATTTACTTGGCCACATGTGCTTGTAATAAATTTGCAGATCATTTCTACCTACAGACTCTTACCGCGTACATGTATGCACAATACTTTTGAATTTGACTAACTTCCTGCAACTGTTTACCTCCATCAGTTCATCGATTCAGTTTTCTTTTTAAATATAATTACCAGGAAAGGCTTGTCCAAAAGCTGAAGGATAAAGGAGTCCCGCCTTATCAAATAGTGCATATCAACGGCAATATAATCCTAAACAATAAGAGCAGATTGATAACCAACCAGGCCATGACGATTTTCAGATTCTTGTCGAGAAAAATTCCGAAGTCTGCGCTCAATCCTTTTTAAAGGCATCTTCGGGTGCTTCATCCGGGTGTTCGTAAACACAGAAATAACGGAAATGTGACATTAAACTTGAGTATATATCAAATCAAGTTGCTCTTTCAACAGCAAAACATACGGCTGCACAGCATAAATCCTCCCCGCCAACCGAAAAATACCGTAAGATCCATCAAAGTCTGATAGCGATAGTGATTGAATAAACGAAAAACACTGAACACAGACTTTCGTTAATTTTACGCTGACATGCTACTATAAGTCCATAATTGTTAAATTAATTCTGTTGAAATTGTTCTTGAATGTAAAAAAGGCCACATGTTCCAGTTTCATTAAATTGTATTTCTACGCGATATATATATAAAAAAAAAATATTTCCGAAATGCATTTTATTAAATACTTGTTTTGTGCTTCAATAAATGTTAAAAATCATAGGTTTCATTGATGCTAGTAGGGTTTTATCTAAAAGGAATTTCAATGCAGCATCCAGTGCAATAAAGTGTGGAACTTATTTTAAGTGGATGGCCTGCTCGCGCGAATAGGAGTAACCTTGCGACACCGGTTATGCCGAAGTAACTTCCCTTCGCAAAGAGGCCACGGAAAGGGACAGTCGTCAAACAAAATTTACTCCATCGGGGAAATTTAATGAAAAAAACACGATGATTGCATGAAACGCAACTCTTGAAAAAAAAAATTATGTAAACACTTGTGAATTTAAATACGATCTAACAATGAATACAACTAGTATCCTCTATTATACGGTATGTTATGTTGAACTTTTGTATCTGATTACAATCTTAGATTAGCTGTATGAGTTTCATGTTGCTGTATAAAACTGCTGTTCTACACGTACAAAGATAAACAGTTTTTTTTTTCGTTCTAGAGATATATTAAGCGTTTTACTGTTGTTGTTTTGTTTTTTTTAAATTTTAATAGATGTCACTGCGTTGACTCTTATTAACACACATTGTAATGTCCAGCTTAGGGCTACGGTAAGTGTAAATGACAGAGTACTTGTTTGCATATGCTATTATTTTCAAATAATTAAATTTCATTCTGAAACTTGATTTTACAAAACAAGAAATAGTTTATATTGATAGTGTTAAACATATTTCCATTGTATAGTCTAGAAACTGATTAAATCTTAACGAAGGAAGTTACATAATTGACACCAAAATGAAACTAGCGTGCTTAGCTTGAACCTGTAATAAAATATTTTCATAAATTGGGGCGAAGATACATGGCATACATGTACATACATTGATACTAATGCTTAACAATATATTTGGTCATAAAGAAGTTGTGTTACTATAGGACAATTAGATTTCTGCGTAAATTACTTGTATATGGAATATGTCAGATTTATTCCATTCAAAATTGAAACTGGAAGTATGAACTTCCGATCCATCAATATAGGAAGTTTTTCACTGAAATGTGGAAGTTTAGGTCTCCCGAACACAATATTTTTTCCACTATTTTTCAACTCGTGTGTTAAAAATCAAATAATATGTATCTATAACTTGCCAAATTCACAGATTTATGTTACAATAATTCATTTTACTTCAAGACTGATTGAAATTGTGACAATAAAAGTAATATTGACAACAGGTTTTGATAATTTGAACTGCTAGGTAAATTTTCTTTAAAATTATGGAAGTTTTTGTACTTCCAAGGAATCAATTTTGGAAGTTTTAATCCATTTCTCGGAAGTAATATACTTCAAAACGTTTTATGTATTTCAGAACGCATCCATTCCACCTGGATTTTGACATTACGGCTGAAGACTGAGTTTCAGCAATGCAGGTATTGCCATGTTATGTTTGGAAATAAACCAGACTTTTTCAAGTTTTCCCTGAAATATATCTTAGAACAGCTTCTTAACATGTACAATATTGCCAGTATGTTACTTGCTCTTTGATATTTACATTTGCTTGGAATTAAATCAGTGTTTATTTCAATATTGTGCTCCGATTAGATAAGCGTGACGTCATTTAACCATTGATGTATGAGGTTATACATATCAGCTATTCTTTTATACCAACTTATGTTATCTGTTACATTTCTTTAAGAACAAATACTGAATAAATTCATGAAAATATTGCCATTTTTAAATAGTAATGAACAATCATTTAAAATGTAAATGCAAGTATTGATCGCAATTATTATTGCATTTATGCTGTACGAACGCAGTTCTTAAAGGGAGCAAATTATTGCGAAGCTCTAACGCTCTTAATGGAATTTGCTCATGTGCCCTACTGCATTCATACAGCTTAAACAAAACTTGATTAGCCTAATGTTTCAATCTTGCAGAGATAATCAATGATTATCGTCACAGATATTCAACAAATATCCTCTATATATGGGTCAAGACCACAGTTATCTGCCCCCTGTTGACCAATATCCGGATGTAAATACAGAAAAAAGAGGGCTTGTGTTTAAGTTTCAATATTTTATTGAAGTTGAATGAAAGTGAATAAACGGTTGTCTTTTTGCATAGAGATTAACATAATTTGACACTGTTTTGCAAATAATGATAGTTTTCAGTGTAAACACTGGATAAACCATAGCCTGTGAAACTATGTAATTTGGTTGTTTATAGCCTTATTTCGTCTTGACATCAGGGTCACTTATTTTTGTGAGACACCGCATTGGTCAACCCTATGTGTTCTTGTGATTTAATTTTGTGTCCTGGATTGTTCTACAGCAGCCAGTTACTTGTTTTTCAACTGGGACTGTTTTCAAATGAAAAGCAAGGTCAGTGTCTATATGAAACAGTGCCTGATATAGAGGAAGCTTTTTGAGGGGTGGCCTGCTTTAAATTGTTATAAATTCTGAGTTTAAACAGATAATTGGTTGAAATTTGGCCAGTTGACAGTGCTTAACCATAGAATATTGGTGTTTGAGTATAAAATTTGAATAAAATATAATGTTACATGATATAAATCAATAATATATAACTTTCTTATATATTTTAAACGTTTTAAAAAACAACTTATTTTACTTTCAAATTAATGCTTGGAAGTAGTTCCAAAGGCTGGTAACTAATGACAGAAAGCATCACTTTCAATTCCAAATAATATATAAATGGGGGGATTTTTAAAATATCTACAACATAAATTTGATCAATGAAAACGCACGGCCAACAGGCAAATGACCGTGGCATATGGTTAGGTACGCTCACGCACGGTCCAATAAGGTATGGGGTTGTCAATTCCAGGTTTCCTGATGGCAAGTGACATAGGTAACATGTTCACAGATTGCGACACTGGGTTCACCTCAAAGTGTTGGCTTAATCGCACCTGTCTTAAGTCACTTTTGGTCGCGCTGGAAGACTTAAATGTTTAACCCATCAATTTAAACTGATATGCCAGATATGTTTTCATCGAGTCTGTTGAATAGGCTATAAGGGCGTCAATGATTGTATGTTTGGGTAGGTGTCGTGCATTTATTTATTGTCCTTTTCTATAATTTAAACAGGCTCTTGAGGAAAGGATGAAGAACCAGCCAGTCCGCCCGCCAAGTTGCCAACCCGGCCAAGCTGTACCTGGCGTACGCCAACATGCCAACATGTCAGGACCATAATGGAAAATTGTATCCAAACTGAAGCATAATGTTAGTAAGAATGATCATATAAGCTCATTGATACTGTTTGCTTCATTTCTAAATTAATTTCATTCATGCTATTTGTCAACCGTTTCTGGTGCGGCTTTGCGATAAGATCCTTTTCTAATGAAACTGTTGACTTGTATTTGTCTTTGGTCTGTATTGTACATCTAATCGCAAATTTTGTTTGCTCTTTTAGCAAACATTACATTAATTGCAAACAAGTAACAAAACTTACTACACATATGATGCAGAATGATGTTTTATTTAGTGTGCATATGATTTTCAGCTTATGGACAAGAATAACTTCTACTTCAACAATCACAGCAACACAATGATATCCCTATTTTTAAGCAATATCGCTCCTTTTGATTAATTCATGAATTCATACTATCGTTCATTCATATGTATTAATAAATTTATTCATTTATTTACTTAATACATTGAAATACTTGACATTTCTGAAGGCAAAATAAATAAAAAGTGATCCAGTTTCATTGAGATTAGAACCGTTTCCCTTTTTGCATTAAAGAAAAAACCTAAATACACTCAAAATGCCTTTAAAACACTAATTTAATGTTTATTTCTATAGACAGTCTGGTTGCTGAAGCCACTGAGGTATTTTCAAGGACAATAACCAATGCTGGTCAAAACGTGTGATGGAATTTCATACCGGTTCTCGGCAGGGATTTCTTAGAAAGGAATACCGTCTCCAAGTAAGAAAGAGTTCTAAGCATGTCTGGTTTCAACGCTTTCAAATTGCATCTGGGTACTCAATTGAGATTAACCATTGAGTTGTTATAAACTTATTGAAAAATGTCCAAATGACTATATATTTCAAAAATAATGTCCTGAAAATCTTTGTATTTATGAACCTTTGAATTCATATATTTTACATTTTTTGCCTACATATAATGTTGTTTATGCCTAAAATTGGTGTTTACAGGCATTTTTCATACTATAACATTAGTAGCAGATTCAGTTTGATTCTGTGTCAAACATTGATTTTGTGTCTTGCTTGCAGATTATGATGTGCCAAAAAGCTGCAGTAAGCTGTGGCTTTTCGCCCCTGGCAGAAGTCCTGCAATTTGAATCCAGGAGATACAGCTCTGAATCCAATATTAGAGAAGAATGAAGATATTCGTCAACTCTGTACTACTTGTGTGTAAATGATTCAAAGGAGTGAGATTAATTGCAAATCAGTTATAAAAAAGCAACTTATAGACAACGGTAAAGTGCTGTACTCTTAAATTTATGCCCAATCTAGCCTTCAAACATTGATGTTGTGTCTTGCATGCATATTATGGTGTGCCAATAACCTGCAGTTTGCTGCAGCTTTTCGCCCCTGGCAGTAGTCCTGCAATCTGAATCCAGGAGATGCAGCTCTGAATCCAATATTTCAGAAGAATGAAGATGATCGTCAACTCTGTAGTACTTGTTTATGTGTAAATGATTCAAAGGAGTGAGATTAATAGCAATTCTGTTATTAATAAGCAACTTATAGACAATGATAAAGTGTTGTACTCTTAAATTGTATGCCCAATCTAGCCTTCAAAACAGATACTTAAAGAATATAAAAATCAAAATTGGGCATGATAATGCTATCTCTGCATTTTCTACATAATTGAGCCACCTCACACATGAAAACTGAAAACTGAAACAATCAGTATGGCATATAGTGATGTTAAAACAGTTTATTAACACATTATCATGAATTGTTTTTGTTAAACTGAACAGTTTTGTTACTTATGTATATAAGTGGACCAGAAAAGCATAAATTTGACAAGTGGAAGCATTTCAGTTTGGCACTTTTGTCATTTTTTATATAAAACACTAAGCCGATAAAGTGAAAAATCTTATTTTGCTTATAAAAAAACAGAGTAGGCAGGCCATTTTTGTGGTGCTCTTTAATAAACACCATTGAAAGCTACAATGAAAACTTTACTTAATCAGATAATTCCAATGTATCAGGAAAAAATGGCTCTTCAAAGGTGTGCGGCTTACCATTTGATGGAAATGGCTATTTATGCTTTCTATGAAAATACCACAGGTGCTAATATTTGTATCATTCTGTAAGTGTTTAAGATATCATTGTCAAACTATCAGTTTGTTTTGTTTATAGCCTGAAATAAAACTATAGGAGTTTTTAAGTCTGTTTTAGCAACAATATTATATGCAAAGACTGTTTTGAAGCGAAAAGACAGGTAAGTGCCTATATTAGACATATAGTAAAAATAGCTGTGGTCTTTGGCCATATTTACATATTTTTAATAAAGGTGACTTCATTTGTTAGTGTGACAGCCTCTTCATCTGTGTCAATGTGAACAAATTGACCCTTGTGTATAACTTCATGTTGGTGTTTATCTGTTTCAGATCGGGATACATCACTTCAGTACCGTATTCACCAGTAACGCAGGTTACCAGATTGGCACCTGGGATCCTTTAAGTACAGTATTTAGCAGTAACGTTTTATCCAGTATACCAGAGTGGCATCTGGGATTGATCACTTCAGTACCGTATTCACCAGTAACGTTTTATCCAGGATACCAGAGTTGGCAAATGGGATCGATCACTTCATTACCCTATATCAGAGTTGCATATGGGATCTGGGATCGGTGGTATGTCGTATAAAAGCAGTTTTGCCTTTGACACTTTTTTATCCAAGAAAAAATGGTTACATTCCTAGAGCCCGTCTAAGGCAGTGCCTTTTTTCATATTAAGCCGATGATATGGATTGATTAATTTCGGGCATTACATGTAAGAGTTTGTCAGAATTTAAACATTCACTGAGTTGGGCTCAGTTTTCAATACTAATTTATGCATGCTTTTATTTACTCGTCTTGAGATTGCTCAATGTGAAACGATCGATTTGATGTAGTTGATATATCAGGAATGATAATTATAACGAAAACTTAGTTTGAAACGGCACTTCTTCATATATTTCCTGTTGCTTGCTCTGATTAATCGTTAGGTTATTCACACACTTGTTTTAATTATTATTTATGCTTGTTTGATATCAATACTTTGAGTATCATAGACACCGACCGAAAAACGAAGCCTCCGTAAGATACAATGATTATTTTACTTGTTTCCAAACATTTGTCCTTTATGCTTTAATGATAAATATGAGATATAATAGTCAATGCATATACAGCCGTGAAGTAATTAAACATCTTATAACTGTATCCGTTATGAAACAGTTATTAGTCTAACAAACCATTGAATACGATATATAGAGTTTGCATTACAATATTCAGATCAAAGCAAATCCTAGGTTATAACATCATGTGTTTGCCCTTTATTAAATTTGTTTCATGGCTATGATCATGATACAGAATCGCATGAAAATCGTAACAATATTAAGTTTCTAATGTGAAGAAACAAAACTTACCCTAGCACTGCCTCAATACTCCACCTGGAAAGATAAAATTAACTAATCAGTTGTCATATGGATTTAATCAATTCGTCATATGCATGTCAGTACAAAGGCTAGTATGATTCCGTTACCTCCAGGAAGCTATTTGTTATCACGTGATCAACGTGCATCAATATCAAACAACTGGTATACAATTACAAAGGAAATCAAAGGTATTAAAGAGGCGTTTTTACGACACAAGATGTTCACAAACTCTTTATATATGTTACCCGGGTTTCATAGAGTAATATTGTAATAAGCTAGTACCTTAGCAGGTTTTTTTTAACATGTGAACTCAAGTGTGACTGAGTGGTCAACTGTGTTGTGCATGTATTGTGCATGTATTGTGGTAAGTATGTGTGTACAAGAACTGGTTTTTCAACTAATTCATTTTTATAAATAGATACTAACATTTTGCATATTTTCCCGCTCTCATTTTTACAAATCACTTTCGAGTCAGGTTTTTAGGTGACAACATCTCAAAGATAACTTTTTCATATTTTATTCCACGGGCCGGTAAGTTTTTGTTTTACAGTACTTGGTATTATTGGAAATGGATTGTAATTGCATGATGAATTTATCTTGCGCTTAATGTATTAGATAATTTATGTTATTTGAATTTGGCAATTTATTACCTTTACTTGTATTAAAGACTTATTGGTATATTTCGTACATTTTAGGATTTATTCAAATCTTTGGAGTAAAAAAAAATTGAACTTGAACGAATAACCTTCCTAATCAATGCTAAGAGACGGGGCACGGATAACATATAGATCAGCATAAGATAATTGTACAGGTAACACCAATAACATGCTAACAGCTCATCTATTTCGTTTGAATAAGGTTTGCAGACATTCATATCAATAATGTAGCATAACCCTTTAGACACCAATATTTATCGTACAGTAAATCAAATGCGAATGTAAATGTATACATCTATATCAGTAAACAAATTGTTAAAGATAAGAGTTTTGCCATGGTTGAGCAGCCAAGCATGAATGAGTAACGTGAACCAAATTAATCACATATTTTATAGATATATTTTTGCTCAATTGAAAGTAAGGAGGAGTCATTAACTGCTCTTGACAGAATTCACTTAAAAAATATTTTGCTCTCGTTTTATGTTCCTCTGACGATAAATACATAAATATATCATAACTTAAGTATGATGCATGCATGCACATAACATTTAACGTGCTTAAGTGATGACATCAGCGCGCGTGAAAATATTTCAACGCATCAGTTATAGGTCGGCATCGCGTCCAATATTGATAAGGTTCCAAGAGGTCATTTTATATTACTTTAATTTCTTAGAAAGGTGGAGCGTTTGAAAAGTTGTAAGACAGCTTCTATTCTACAACGTTTATTTAAAACAATTTTATTTATCTGCATCATATGCGTATACGTGATCAAATGTATTGCTAAAGAGAATATCCCGACCATTTTGTTATTAGGTCAGCCTTGTTCTTTGATTCATATCCATGGCAACATAAGGTACAAGAGCAACCCAAAAGTAATAGTGTTGCATAATATATATTTTATTACATAGTGTTTATCATATTGTTTTTTCTAATGATTTCAAAGGACCTGTTCTTGGTTTTTAAAACATGTTTCTTTTATTTTTTGTTATTGTTATAGTCTTTTTAAAGATTGACTTATGATAGTTTAAACGGAGTGTTATTAAATCATAAAGAAAATGATCAATTCTTTTTTACATACATTATCATTTAAATACACAGCTTGTATTGTAAGGTCTGGAAAAGACAGTCGTACATTAATGATTTGATATGATTAGGCTTCAATATTTTGATAGTTACTTTTTCACCATTTTTTTGTGTTTACAAGTGATGATTTACAATAAATTCTTATTGGACAGTATTCTGTTTAGGTTAGAACTACAACGTCTATAGCTGCATATAAGTGTAAACGGATGCTTTCATTCAAACTGTTATAAAAAGGAACTGAAAAATAATATTTTATTATATATTTTACAAAAGGTACGTTAACTCTAAAGACATAACTTGGTTCATCTCTTATTGATAGGTGGATGATATGGATGTTGAAACCTTGCATAGAACCTATTTGAATATGTCTAAATGTGACAACTGATTGATCTGGTTTAAACATTCGACGGAGACTTGGGTACAAATTCGAGTTTGAATTTTAACGGTTCAAAGCAAATCCTATTCTGCAACATGGTGTTCTCTGTCATAAAATATGAAATAAGGCACTGCCTTAGACGGGCTCTAGGTATGGTATCAACTACAGAAACTGCTAATGCGGTACAATTATTCTTAGGTAAACAAGCGTAAAAAAATTGATTTTATACGACATACCATGACCAGTTAGATCATTTAGGTGCATCACAAGTAAGGTAAAGGCAATGTAAAAGAAATTTAATATTTTAATGGTTGTGAAAACTCATAAATACAAGCACAATACATATACTTATTTCAACAATACTGAAGATCATACAAGCAGGTCATAGTACAAAATAATGATTCCTACTTTAAACATAACAAGGCAAATAAAACACATTGAGTTTACTTAATATGAATTATCACAGACTCTACAATTTTCTGACAATAAACCTGTACTTTTTACTTTTTTTACAATGTTTTTAATATGTAAAACAGCATTGTGTATATTATTTTTTTTAGCTTCTGCAAATAACCCAGAAAATGGTTTGACTCCCCTCAACAGTTTGAAATGAATATGAATCCCCTGTAGTTGACGTTGTTAGCGACAATCAATCATTGAATATACAAATGTATGCAAAACGTATGAACATATTTGATTATTTAAAGTATGAGACTTTTAACTGGATTATAAACATTGAAAAACAACACATCTATAACATTATATATATATATATATATATATATATATATATATATGTATATAGCAAATATAATGACAAATATACATGTTTTCACCTTCTCATGCATACATTATGCTGGGAAAGAGTTAGTCTTGTTAAGATTTTGTTTATTTTGAAGAAATTCATTGCTTGGAAAAAAGTATCAATTTCGGAAAAATGGGCATTTTCTGCAAGGGGAACATTATTTGTCTTCTATTTCGAATTGATGGATGTACTCCATTTTGAATTAAACGCAAAAATTTAAGCGCACACAGCGTTGCAGCGTTCTGTCAATTTAAAATTTTGTGCAAGGATTGCATCTTTAATATACAAGAAAATCTAAAATATTTCACAGTACGATGGTACTCATTAACTTTCATATTGGGTCCAGCATATAATGGTGTTCATACACCTACATTATGGGATCAGTATATCGCGGGCTTAGCGCCAAACGGTTGTAACTGACATTTTGAAAATTGTTTAGGAGAGCATAAAAAACTGATTTATTTTCCGAGTTCCTATCATTTTCACTTTGTTTTTTTTATTATAGTTTTAATTTTGTGTACTTTTCATGAATAAATCACAATAACACTTTGCATTCAATGTCTAAAAGAGATATTTGTAAAACAGTCAGTTACAACCGTTTTGCACAAAAAAATGAGGAATTTTCTGGAATATTTGCGCAAAAGGGTTGTAACAGTCAGTTACAACTGTTTTGCCTAAAAAATTGAAGATATTTCCAAATACATTTTGCGCAAAATGGTTGTAACTGAATCTTTTTTATTAAAATTTCTTTGATAGCTTTAAGATATTTGACTTTAAAGAACGATGTATTACTTGCAATGTAAAATATACTTAAATACATCAACTGAGGATAATAGCTATGATATTTTCCACCTTTTTTTTGAAAATTTAGTTGTGTATAGAACATCTTATATTCTATGAATATTTTTGTTAATATACTAAGCACAAACAGGGGTTTGAGTAAAAATTTAGTTTAATATCACATTTATTTTATATGAAAAACAATTAAATTATTATATATGAAATACAATTAAATGATTAATTTATTTAAACAACAACAATATATACTGCAGTTATCTTCAACATCATATTTTAAGTTAATAATCAGCTTAATTCAAACTGTTAATGATCAATAACAGCATTTTGTTAATATAATTGTGAAGAGAATAGCAATTTCATTAACTAATTAAGATGTGCATGTATATTTCTTATTTATAGTTTTTAAGTTAAAATGATATCAAAAACATTTTTACAAGTCATCATAGCATACTAATGACATAATTATCAGCTCTTATAATGACCATCAATGTGTACAAAATATCGAGAACTTGAAATTTAAAATAATCATTTAGCAAAATCATAGATAATAAATGAAAGCTATTTTAAAATTGACAATGACCAAATCTGGTACCAAGACGTCATATCCCGATGAAATCAAGGGGTAAGATATTTCCAAAGCTCATAAATATCAGACTTCCATCTTCCAGTACTGCTTTACTCAGCACAAATTCCATCTCCTTCCCCCATGAATATCAGAAACTTCCCATGAATATCAGAAACTTTCTTAACAAATTATTAACCCTAGCATGATTTCCATCTACTTGGCTCATGAATATCCGAATATTTCCCATCTACACTAAACACCATTAACACCAGCATGATTTCCAGCTATTTGACTCATGATAATCAGAATGACTTCAATCTACTTTAAACAGATATATTAACCCCATCATGATTTCCATCTAAATGGCTCATGAATATCAGAATTGCTTCCATCTACTCGAAAGAAAGTATTAACCCCAGCATGATTTCCATCTACTTGGCTTATGAATATCAGAATTCTTTTCATCTACTCTTAAACCAATCATCAACCCCAGCACAATTTCCATGTTAGCTCATGAATATCAGAATTACTTCTATTTACTCGAAAGAAATTATTAACCCCAACATGATTTCCATCTATTTGGCTCATGATAATCAGCATGATTTCCATCGACATAGCTCATGGATATCAGAACGACTACCATCAACTCTAAACAATTAGTTTAACCCCAGCATGATTTCCATCTAAATGGCTCATGAATATCAGAATTACTTCCATCTACTCGAAAGAAATTATTGACCCCAGGATGATTTCCATCTGCTTGACTTATGAATATCAGAATACTTTCCATCTACTTTTAAACCAATCATAAACCCCAGCACAATTTCCATGTTAGCTCATGAATATCAGAAAGACTTCCATCTAGTACTCTAAACAAAGCATTAACCCTAGCACAATTTCCATCATCTTTATATTCAGAATGCCTTTTATCTCATCTAATTAAGTCATTAACTCCAGTATGATTTACATCTACTCTAAACAAATTATTTATCTTAGCTTGATTTCATCTACTTGGCTCATGAATATCAGAATAACTTCCAACTACTCTTAAACAAATCATTAACCCCAACACAATTTCATTCTACCTGGCTCATGAATATCAAAATGTCTTCTATCTTCTCGAAACAAATCATTAACCCCAGCATAATTTCCATCTACTTGGCTCATGAATATCAGAATGTCTTCAATCTTCTCAAATAATTAACCCCAGCATGATTTCCATCTACTTGGCTTATGAATATCAGAATACTTTCCATCTACTCTTAAACAAATCATTAACCCCAGCATGTGTTCCATCTAATTGGCTCATGAATTTCAGAATAACTTCCATCCACTCGAAAAAAATCATTAACCCCAGCATGATTCCATTAACTTAGTTTATGAATATTAGAATAATTTCCATCTTATCTGATTTCTATCTATTTTTTATCAAGTAGTTGTAGTAGTGACCAGTAGTAACCAGCATGACAACCATTACAATAATGACACCAACTACCTACTATTTTACAAATATTCATACTGCCTACCCAGTCAGTTAGAAACACCAGCATGGCTTAACTGACATAGCTTATGAATACCAAAATGACTTAAATTGAGTTACACACCAGCATGACTTCAAACTGTATAGCTCATGAATGTCAGAATTACTTGACATAGGTACTTCTCGAAATTTATAAACACTAGCATGAACTCGACTACAGAGTTCATGAATATTCAAATGATCAATAGATCTACTTCTTCCTAGTCAAAATCATCAGCATGACTTCAAACACCAGAGTTTTTGAATATCAAAATGACTTCACTACATCTTCGCTAGTCATAAACACCACAATGGCTTGAAACTATATAGCTCATGAACATCAGAATGGCTTGAAACTATATAGCTCATGAACATCAGAATTTCATCCATAAGATTTAGTTCACATCAGCACGAATTCAAACTTCAGAACTCATGAATGTCGAAATGACTTCAATAGATCTACTTTTTTGCTATTAAAGATCATTCAATCAAGCGAAAGCTCATGAATATCACATGAACAAAAAGAATGAAGGAATTTATTTTTGACTCGGAGAGTGTCAAGAAATGCTAAAAATCGGTTGCAAAATAGCTTCTATTGGAGAAAGTTTTCCGCTGGAAATAAGCGTGTTATAGGATACGAAATATTCAGTTAAAGTATATAACATTCTTCTAGAATTGGTAGGGGAATTAATTTTTGTTTTCACCAATAATGACGTACCTTATTAGATCAATTGCCTTTGTTTTTCATTAGTTTATAAAAGTTATGATTCTGTGTACAAAACATGTCAATATTGCCAAAATATAAAATTTTAACATGCAAACTTATTTTACCATAAAAGGCCCACGAAATATAAATGAATAATTAATATTTACAAATAAAAACTACTAAGAGAAACAATATTCTTCTAAAACACACACATTATTTTCCTGTTTTAAAATCATGTCCAAACTTTACACAGAAAACTAAATTTTAAAAAGGGATATTTAATTTTAAGCTTAAATTTACTTTCCTAATCATATTTTTTTCTAAAAGTAAGAGCCTTAAGATACTGTCAAATTTTTCATTTTTTTTCCTAATTATAAGACTTTTTAATCTTATCGGACAATATATCATACACGTTATTAATATAAATGAATAAATAGGACTAAAGGAATAAAACATGAGATATTGTTCGTAATTGTGATGTTTAAATATGCATTTTTTCATTTTATTTGGAGTTTATTTTAAGAACAAATCGTTTTTCATCAATATGACTGTCTCTCCTCAAAAACAATGTTAAATAATCATGTAGTCATCAATGATGCCATCATGATATTGGAGTTACATCCCATCCCAATAGTTTATTGGTTCAAAGTTTTCTGTGCAAAACAGTTGTAGGTGCAGTTACAACCGTTTTGCACAAAAATAAATTGCCATTTTCAGATACAACCTTTTGACAAATATGGCTTTATATACATTTATCCTTTAATTACAGAGCAATTTTTGGGGATATTATGGAGGCTTGTAAAAAAGGTTAAAAAATTTAAAAATATCACTTTTGGAAAAAAAGTCAGTTACAACCGTTTTGCGCTAAGCCCGCGATATAAAAATGTTCATAGACCTTTATATTGGGTCCAATATATAAAGGTGTTTATACACCTACATATTGGGTCTAAAATTATATATAAACGTGTTCATACACCTACATATTGGGTCACTTTTACATCATTGTTTTATGAAAATACATTTTAACGTATTTAGAATCACACTGTAACATTATAATTTGAATTGTTTTATATGTATTTTCTTATTTGACATGCATTTGACAACACTTTTGCATGTTGCCTTATGAACATTCATGAAATTGATTTTTTATAAATCATTGTAACGTTCATTTAATGTGTTTTCAAAGATGAAAATATATATTAGTATTATTAAATCAAAAAGAAAATGGACAGTTCTGTTTTATATTTATTAACATTAAAGAACCCAGCTTGTAATGTAAGGCCAGGAAAAGACAGTCGTACATTGCTGATGAGATATGGTTAGGCTTCAATACTTTTTCACCAAACTTGTTTGTGTTAATAAGTGTTGATTTACAATTATTCCTTATCGGACAGTATTTTGTATAGGTTTGAACTATATGTACAAACCTTAAACTAGTAAATGTTTATAAGTTATATGGCTGCAAAGCCTTCATTTATACTGTTATTGAAAGGAGTTGAAAGAATCGATATTAGTTGATATATATTTTTTTAAATATGATCATTAACCATGACGATGATAAGGCAATAACATATATTATTTGGTTCATCTTTAACTGATAGGTGGATAATGTTGATTTGTTAATCATGTATAGGACATACTGGAATATTCCTAAATGTGACCACTATTTAATCTGTTTAATTTCGTGAACGGAAACTGAAGTGTAAAACCGAGGTTGCATTTTAAAACACGGTTAAGATCAAAGCGTTCCCTTTCAGCAATATTGTGTTCTCGATCGCATATTATAGCCGTTTAAAATACGTAAAGATGTATTCCAAGTTCTAAAAACAAGCATAAACAACACTTACGAGTCCTCTTCCGCTTGTAAGTGCCTGAAAAGAGAAAACAAATGAACACTTATTGTCAAGTAAACAATATTTTACACACATATGAACGGTTTTGTGACCTTATAATGTGGGTTATCATCGTGACCAAACAGTTGATATGCAGGTTTTGTTGAAGAAAACAAACGTGTCTGTGAAAAAATGTTTTTTTGTTTCAAGAAATATGATTATCAACAAATACGTTCGATGCATCACTGATAGGATAAAAATAAGTGTTGGTTGTAGTGTCAATATCTTTTAGGTTTAATGAAGTAATTCCAGTTCAAGACTTTTCAGTGGTACATGCTATTTTGTTTTAAATATGTAAGGGTGTACGGAATAAGGTATTCCTCAACGTTATTATATCGATTTGCATACAGAAAGTATATAGACAACTCTGCATATGACCACATGAGATGGAATAAACCGTTAAGTTTGTCTTCATCGTTAGCAAATAAATAATTTTGAATCAATATAAAAAATGAAGCTCAAATTGCAAATTTCAATAGTATGCCAGGTTAATTTTGAAAAATACCGCAAGGTACATAAATATTTGCATCGGTTGTTGACAAAAAGGCAGTAGGGAAGCGATGGACATTCTGGTTATCTTATCCATACTAATGTGAACAACTATAGTTGTCGATTGATTATTGTCGATATTCAATTGTATTACCCCACAAGTGGTGTTCGGTTGTTTCGGAATACAAAATTGAGTATTGATAAGCGTCTCAATCTGAGTTAAAAAAAAAACAAAAAGAAAACATGAAGTAAAATACCAATCTATGTTCATATTGATTGTCATGTCAAAACTACACTCTTACCCCCAGATAAAATTTATCACAATTATTCCAAAAAGGATGTATAAATGTCAAAAACATCCTTATGAAGGATACCGAGTTTAATTTGAAATAAATAGGCATAAAACACGGTATTTCTACATAATATAAGACAACAGTTGACCAAAGTAAATATTTTTAGCATTCATCAATCATTTAATGTGTTGGCGCTTTCTGCTATTACATACACGGTTACAATCTTGTTATCAATAATAAATGCATTATTTAGTAAGTAGTTATAGCTGAAGTATAGATATTTATGGACTATGTATAAATATACAAGTGATAAGTACAGATATTTATGGACTATTATAAATGTACAAGTGATAAGTATACATATTTATTGACTATGTATCAATATGAAAAATACTTAATACAATACAATAACCTTATTAGTTGTTTCAGTAAAATAGTGTATATCTGCTGCATACTGCTAATATACAATAGCCTCTTTCTGTGTCTTTAGTATCATATTTATGTATACAAGGCCAATTGCTTGTTTCAATGAGATACCTATTGCATTTCATAGAAAGCGTTCTTTTTATCTTATTCTGTTTTTTAAAGAAACTTTTAAATAATCAAATCTGAAAAACACAAAAAAATATTATGTTCTAAACCATTGGCGATAATATTAAAGGATAATGCTTTATGACCTCATCATCTGAATATCTAGTGCTCAATGAGTATTACTATCAAATATAACTGACAAAAACCATATTACAGATAATGTTTGGAAACATTCAGCCTCTGTGTATTTAATTCAACTGAGAGAAGGCGTAGAATTATCCATTTTAAATTTTTCATGACAGAAATGATTGCTTCGAAAATAAAATCGATAAATATATATTATATTACTTCATTTATATTATAGGTTCACCATGAATTTGATATTTACACATAACTGTACATAAGAGGACAACTGCTTTAAATTGATATAAACAGTAGGAAAGTCAGTAATTCCGTTACCTAAAAGGCCGCTTCAAAACAAATATATGTTTGCTAATACGATGTGTGGCCTGCAAAACTTGTGACTGGTGAATGTTGTGACTTTGGTAGCAACTAAAGCTTTATCTTTATTAATGAATAAACATAAGCAGTCAACAGTGATATATAAAACATTTATACTGGAACAAAGAATAACCTGGTTGTGAGCTCCATAAAATGTACATTCATTTGTCCTACACACTGTGCTCGTCTAGGTCAGCTACCAAAAGTGTACATGTATGTGACCTATCAACGTTGGTTGTATCGGTCAGCTACCAAAAGTATACATGTATGTGACCTACCAACTGTGGTTGTATCGGTCAGCTACCAACCGTGTACATTCATGTGACCTATTAACTATGTTCATCTCGGTGAGCTTTCAAAAGTGTACATTCATGTGACCCACCAACTGTATTCGTTTCGTCTCGGTGAGCAACCCTTTCCTCCCTCACAACTATTTTTGACCATGTGAGCTACCGAAAGTGTAAAATTATGTAATGTACCAACTGAATTTGTCTCTGTTAGCTACCAAAGGTGTACATTCATGTAAACTAAGAACTGTGTTTGTCTCGTTTAGATGCCAAAAGTGTACATTAGTATAACTTACCAAATACGTTTGACCAGGTGAGCTACCAAAAGTGTACATTTATGTAACGTACCAACTGTGTTCGTCTCGGTGAGCTTCCAAAAGTGTACATTCATGTAACCTACCAACTGTGTTCGTCTCGGCGAGCTACCAAAAATGTACATTTATGTTAACTAAGAACTGTGTTTGTTTCTGTTAGATACCAACAGTGTACATTCATGTAACCTACCAAATATTTTTGACCATGTGAGCTACCAAAAGTGTATAATTATGTAACGTACCAACAATGTTCGTCTCGTAGACCTTCCAAAGGTGTACATTCATTTGACGTACACACAGTGTTCGTATCGGCAAGCTACTAAAGAGTATATTCATGCGACATACCATGTTTGTCCCGTTGAGCTTCCAAAAGTATACATTCATGTGAAAAATTACTGTATTTGTTTCTGTGAGCTACCAAAAGTGTACATTCATGTGACCCACCAGCTGTGTTTGTGTCGTAGTGCTACCAAAAGTGTACATTCATGTGACCTACCAATTGTTTTTTGTGTCGGCGAGCTACCAGAAATGTACATTTATGTTACCTAACAACTAAGTTCGTATCGGTGAGTTACCAAAATTGTATATTCATGTGACCTACCAGCTGTGTTCGTGTCAGTGAGCTACCAAAAGAGAACAATCATGTGACCTACCAACTGTGTTCGTCTCGGTGAGCTTCCAAAAGTGTACTTTCATGAGAACTACTAACTGTGTTCCTCTCGGTGAGCTACAAAAAGTGTATATTTATGTGACCTACCAGCTGTGTTTGTGTCGTAGTGCTACCAAAAGTGTACATTCATGAGTACTACTAACTGTGTTCGTCTCGGTGAGCTACCAAAAGTGTTTATTTATGTGACCTACCAGCTGTGTTATTGTCGTAGTGCTACCAAAAGTGTATATTTATGTGACCTACCAGCTGTGTTTGTGTCGTAGTGCTACCAAAAGTGTACATTCATGAGAACTACTTACTGTGTTCGTCTCGGTGAGCTACCAAAAGTGTATATTTATGTGACCTACCAGCTGTGTTTGTGTCGTAGTGCTACCAAAAGTGTATATTTATGTGACCTACCAGCTGTGTTTGTGTCGTAGTGCTACCAAAAGTGTATATTTATGTGACCTACCAGCTGTGTATGTGTCGTAGTGCTACCAAAAGTGTATATTTATGTGACCTACCAGCTGTGTTTGTGTCGTAGTGCTACCAAAAGTGTATATTTATGTGACCTACCAGCTGTGTTTGTGTCGTAGTGCTACCAAAAGTGTACATTCATGAGAACTACTAACTGTGTTCGTTTCGACGAGCTTCCAAAAGTGTACATTCTTGTGACCTACCAACTATGTTCGTTTCGGCGAGCTTCCAAAAGTGTACATTTATGTGACCTACCAACTATGTTCGTTTCGGCGAGCTTCCAAAAGAGTACATTTAAGTGACCTACCAACTATGTTCGTTTCGGCGAGCTTGCAAAAGTGTACATGCATGTGACCTACCAACTATGTTCGTTTCGGCGAGCTTCCAAAAGTGTACATTCATGTGACCTACCAACTATGTTCGTTTCGGCGAGCTTCAAAAAGTGTACATTTATGTGACTTTCCAACTATCTTCGCCTCGGTGACCTACCAGCTGTGTTTGTTTCGGTGAGCTACCAAAAGAGCACATTCTTGTGACAAACCAATTCTGTTCGTCTCGATGAGCTACAAAATAGTACATTATTGTGACCTTCCAACTGTGTTCGTCTCGGTGAGCTTCCAAAGGTGTACCAAAGGTGTACATTCATTTGAACTACTAACTGTGTTTGTCCCAGTGAGCTACCAAAAGTATACATTCATGTGACAAATCACTGTGTTCGTCTAAGACAGCTACAAAAAGTGTACATTCATGTGACCTACCAACTGTGTTCGTCTCGGTGAGCTACCAAAAATGTACATTATTGTGACCTAAAAAACGAGTTCGTCCCGGTGAGCTACTAAAAGTGTTCATTCATGTGACCTACCAACAATGTTGGTTTCGGTGAGCTACCAAATGTGTAAATATATTTGATCTACCAACTTTGTTCTTCTTGGTAATCTACTAAAAGTGTACATTCATGTTTCATATGAACTGTGGTCATCTCGGCGTGCTACCAAAAGTGTACATTCGTGTGTGACCTACCAACTGTGATCGTCTCTGTGAGCTACCAAAAGTGTACATTCATGTGACTTACCAACTGTGTTCATCTAGGTGAGCTACCAAACGTGTACATTATTGTGACCTACCAAGCATGTTCGTCCCGGTAAGCTAGTAAATGTTTAAATTTAAGTGACCTTCCAATTTTGTTTTTCTCGCTGAGCTACCAAATGGGTATATTTTCGTGGCCTACCAACTATGCTCGTTTCCGTGAGCTACCAAAATTGTACTTTAGTGTGACCTATGAACAGTGTTTGTCTCAATGAGATACCAAAAGTGTACATTCATGTGACCTACCAACAGTGTTTGTCTCGGCGAGCTTATAAAAATTGACCTTTATGTGAACTTCACACTGTGTACGTCTCGGTGAGCTACCAAATTTGTACATTCATGTGACCTACCAACTGCGTTCGAATTGGTGAGCTACCAAATGTGTATATTCATGTGACCTACCAACTGCGTTCGTCTTGGTGAGCTACCAAAGGTGTACATGCATGTGACCTACCAACTGCGTTCGTCTCGGTGAGCAACCAAAGGTGTACATTCATGTGATCTACCAACTATGTTCGTCTTGGTGAGCAACCAAAGGTGTACATTCAAGTGACCTACCAACTTTGTTCGTTTCAGTGAGCTACCAAAAGTGTTTCTTCCAAGCTGACAAATGTGCTCGTCGATGTGAGTCACTAGATATGGTTGTCTTGTCAGTAACCAAAAAATGTACTTTAATGTAAGCAAGCAACGTCCTATGTTTTAAGCAAGCAAAACAGTCCGTTGAGTTGAGAAACCAAATGTGTACACTGCTGTGAGCAACAATCAGATATTGAACGTTGTTCTTAACTACAAAATGTTTTCGTTGTTTTAAGATATTATATTGTTTTAAAAAAAAGTGTATTTTGTTGTGCTTTACCAGACGTGTGTGGGGTGTAGCGCTACTAATTATACCTTGGTGTTGGTTTTTCTAAAAGTCTACGTTGATGAGAGCAACCCATTTTTTTATATTGATAGCTTCCCAACGTGTTCGTTGTTGTGAATTACTCAACGCTTATTGTGCGAGCAAAAAATAATTTGTAATTGTTAAGTAATAAGAGTTTGCGTGTATTAAGCTACCAAATATGCACGTCCTAGTTAGCTTCTTAGGGTCAAAGTTGTTATGAGCAAACAAAGGTGAACGTTTGAGAAAACAAAATAATACGTTTTTTTTATATATTTATTACTTCACTGTCAGTGGCCTTCTACAATTTTCACAATTAATTGCTTTTTCCCCGAAAAGGTTTCCATATTTTTTTAAATACTTCAGTTGGTCCCTACAAAATACCGTTTCACATGTTGTTTTAAAGTGTTTGATACCCAAGTTTCTGTTTGTCGATAGTGTGTTCATCGTTGAGGCAGAACAACAGTAAATGAAGATTTTGATATAAATCATTAGTAAAAGAAAGTAAAAGCACAACGAATGATAGCGATGAAGGAAGATTTATAAAACTTTCCAATTGCTGTGAAATACACAGCTATATAATGTCATCTGTGAATTTTGAAAGCTTAATTCAGTCCCGCAATGCAGTTTCTTAACCATACGTCAGAAACACTTAAAAAAATAAAATAAAAGTACAATCACAGATAAGAATGCCTAAAAGTAATGTTTTTAGACCAGGGGTGATAAATGATATAATCATTACACTAAGCACAATTTTATATTGTCATCTACAATTGTACAAAGTTCAATTAATTTCTTTTTATAATTTTATAGTTGTGCCCTGAGCATAATTTGCTATAATGTATGAAGACTTAGCAATGAGAGATGACTTTAAGGTAAGTAAACCAGCGCTGTGATACCCCAAAGTTTACATTTGTAAATCGTCTTTTATTTATTTATTTTTAAATTCGTATGCATACGCATGCACACTGTTTATATTATATCAAATTGGAGAATGGGAGATAACTTTGCAAAAGCGTGTCATATAGTTCACATTAAAACTTATATGCGTTCTATGTTTAAGGTTCCATGCATGTCCTTAAATGGTGTCCGAGTTCTGCTTCGAAACAAAAACTTATGGTTGATTATTTTTTAAATGTAACACATAACTTTATATAACCGCACAATGGCGTATACACTGATTGCAGAGCCGTGTTAATGGAGCTGTTTTATTCATCCGATTTACATTGATGTAAATTTTGGATGCCTTCCGACGACCCCATATTATGTTATTATTTGAAATATTTTATAAGTTTCATATGAAAAACAAGTATATGTTCGAAATATACAAAATAAAAGTAATAGCAAATTACAAATGAAACTTTACATAACTACTAACTGCTCCATCACATGACAATTGATTGTTTACAACAGGTCGTATAATATGTTCCATTCGAAACGCTTAAGCGCTTATCGATTATTTGCATTTTCAGACATGCATACAACTAACTCATGCCGCCAGAATATAATATAAACACACTTAAGCTCTTGAAGTATGTTGCATGGCACAACACTGTTTGAAATCGGTGCACCCACTCACTCGCTCGCTCGCTCGCTCGCTCGCTCGCTCGCTCGCTCGCTCACTCACTCACTCACTCACTCACTCACTCACTCACTCACTCACTCACTCACTCACTCACTCACTCACTCACTCACTCACTCACTCACTCACTCACTCACTCACTCACTCACTCACTCACTCACTCACTCACTCACTCACTCACTCACTCACTCACTCACTCACTCACTCACTCACTCACTCACTCACTCACTCACTCACTCACTCACTCACTCACTTATACCCACCCACCCACAATGTCTTCACAATGTTATTCAAGATACCTTGGAACATCTGCATATTTTTGTTCTCTTCATTAGAGTGTTCTATATTGTATGCAAAGTCTGCGTGCTTTTTTATATTTATCAAATGTTATTTCATTTTACTGAAGCAGATTCGTGTCCACTTGAGATTTGAAAATAAACACTTAATGATAACAAATACTAATTATATTGTACATTATGTTTTTTAAATCGTGATTGTACCTGAATATATCAACATGTCAACTTAAAACCTTCTGGCAATATCTAGGGAAACCTTTGACATTTATTAAAACTTATACAAGTACATTTAAGTATTTAACATAACGCAGTTATTTTATAATTTTAATTGTTATAACAATATTTAAAACTTATACAAGTAAGTATTTAAAATCACACAGTAACATTATAGTTTGAATTGTCATAACATAGTTCATATATATTTACTTATTTAACATGCATTGGACATCACTTTTGCTTGTTGCCTTGTTAACAATCATACAATTTAAGCTTAATGGAACATTGTTATGTTCATTTCATGTATATCAAGAGGTGGAAATAGAGTTGTAATAGTTATTGACAAATAGTGTTTTGAACTGCAAGACACTAAGCTTTTATATTGTTATATAGATTTTTTTCACAGCTGACCATTTTCTTTTTGCTAGAAATTAGGATCGTTGCCTGAAATGTAATGTATTAGATAGTGTTTAACATGTTGTTCTTGTTTTATCATTTTTATCAGGACCTGTTCTCAGTTTTCAAAACATATTTTTATTTCTAGTTTTAAAAATAGGTTTTCTCAGATATTGGCTTAATTTGCTTTGAACGGAGTGTTATGACATAATTCAGAAAATGGACAATTCATTAACATTAAATTTCCCAGCTTGGAATGTAAGTTCAGGAAAATACTGTCGTACATCGATGGTTAAATGTGGCTGGGCTTCAATATATTAAACTATTTTGCTTTGTTCAACAAACAAGTGCTGATTTACAATAAATCCTTATCGGGCAGTATGTTATTACATGCAAAAACCTTAAACAAAAACATGTACACATGTTCTATAGCTTCATATAAGTGTAAACAAATGCCTTTATTCAAAGTGTAATTACAAGGAAGGGAAAAATTAATAATAATAAATAATAAAGTAATTTTCACGTAGACGTTTACGATGATAAGGCAATGTCATAAATTTGTTGATCTCTTACTGATAGGTGGATGATATGGATTTGTAAATATTGTACATGGCATATTGGAATATGCTTAAATGTGACCATTAATTGATCTGTTTAATGTCGTGAACAAAAACTGGAGTACGAAATTTTGCGAATCCTTGTCTGCAAGATCGTCTTGTCTGTCATGAATTTAAGCCGTTTGAAAAAGAAAACGTTACGATATACCTTTACTTACGACGTCGCTGGACTTACATTCACACAGAAAAATGAGAACAAATGAACATTTATTGCCAGGTATAATATGGGTACACTGTAAACAACTGTTGTGTAACCTTATCATGTGGGTTATGCTGTGTTCAAAGTGAACACACAGCTGGTATGCAGTTTTTGTTAAAAAAAACACATATGATAGAAGAAAAACGTATGATACAAATGTTTACATGATTTATTATACACGGAAGAAGGTATTCACCAACGTTATAATATCAATCAGCATATAATAAGTGTATGGACAACTATGTCCTTACATTTTACCGTTCATCTAATTTGTCTAATCAAATAAGCATTTCCAAGTCATGCACGAAACTAAAACATCACCACAGCATTTTGTAAGAAACCTTTGATTTTTTTCTTCATCGTCCACAATACTGAAAGTGTATCTGAACGGGTAAATTTCAACAGTGTTTCAGAACAGTTTGGATTAGTTTTAATCAGTTTATGAGCATTGCTTTGGTATTTGAGGAGAAGTCAGTCCATTTTAAATTTAGAGTTATCTGATATACAGCGGCATTCAATAAGTGAATGGTTATATCAGTTGTCTAAATATTATTTGCATTCTTAAGACAGGCATGGAACTTAAGCAAGGCCACACACTTTAGAAAAAAAACCCTTTAAGTTTGCCTTCATCGTCTATCAATTACTTTTCAAACATGTTGCTCAAACTGTTTTAATGACATGCCAAATTATTTATGATAACTTTTACACGGTATATGAACATTTATATAGTGATTGTTAACAAAAAAGAGTAGGAAAACGATGACTATTCTGTTTATTTTTTTGTTTTCGAGTATTTTTATATTGAATTGTGATACCATACACGTTTATTGTCTGTTTTATTGGAATGAACAATTTGTATTAAAAGTGTCTATCGGACCTTTATTCTATTTAAAACATAAACAAAAATACCAATCCAAATAGATATTACTTTTCATTAAACGCTCCATGGATCAATAATTGTGTCTGAGTCGGGTGAAATAGAAAGTCCCTTTTACTTGTAATATGGCCTGTTGATGCTTGTATTGGTAAATCCTAATTCGTGCATCATCTCTATAAATATGCAAGACATTTAAAATTACTATTGTTTGAACTTTGCTAAATTAAAGTCCTAATTAAATATGAAACAGTTCACTCGTTTCGAAAATGATGAATTAAGCATTTATTTTTACTCTCCCAAAACTAGAAATTGTTTTTAATTGTATATATATTTCATACAACCTTCTTCAATAACCTGTCTCTATGGTATATTCGGTCAGGACTTACGGGGGTCCTGGATCGATGTAATATGTTTTTAAAACATATTTTGATATCGTTTGTAATTAAATAATTTTCTTTTTTGTGAAAGGTTTATAAAATAAAGATATTCTAATATAGGTTATTGAATGTTAAGCTGGTTAACAAACATTTAATATGCTTTTACATACATGAAATGCTAATATAACTTACTTGATGCGGTGTGCATCATTTTGCAATTGATATACAATTATTAAGTATGTGTTGTGCTGTTATATTTTTTCGTTATGTTATTAAAGGCAAACAAAACTATATGGAAATTTACTTACTGTTGCAAAAAGCATGACTATAGCATCATACGTGCTGATTACAGGTTTAACCATTTAAATGATCATGATGGTACTATATATGAAGAATGTATTTCTTAATGATATTATGAACTTTCGATTATTGTCCGAAATCGAAATGCTTGGTCCGATTCGATTCGATTATCGATAGCAAATGGAGTCCGACTTTGCATACGACACGTCCTAACTTTTATTGAACGAACATAATTTCATCATTCGTCGTAAATATTGAACAAATCATTAAACAAATATTTAAATTTTCAGTCTTCAACATGTGTACGAAATATTCGACAAGATGTGTTAGACATGCAAGGTATAAAACACAATATGACTAAAATATGCCACACGCAATTTTCAATTCGAAACTTAACATTCGGAATTATTGATATCGAGTGTTTTCCCCAGAGAGGATGGAATGCGCCATTAGACATGTGTAAGACATACAAAAACTATAATTTAAATTGAATCGACCAAACTAAATATATAGCCGTACTTTTTCTTATCATCATTATTGTTGTCGTTATAATCAGCAGCTGATGTAGTAGCAGAAGCAGCAGTAGCAGCTATCGCAACATCATTATCACCACCGTCATCGCCATTATCACTACGATGATCATCATTTTAAATATATATGCGTATATGTGCGTGCGAGTGTGCGGGGTAATATTTAGGAAATATTACACACCTCTGAGGGTCATACGACATTATAAGGACCGGCCAGTCAGCCGCCGAAAGTGTATATGGACCGAGGCGTTAGCTTTAAATGTGTTTTTTTTAACAATGCTAATAATGTTTACTTGCGACTAGTTTTTGTGAAAAGAGCAGGCCGCACTTACCAGTTGCATGACGTCACCGGTACATTTTGGCGATGTTCGGACCGGCCAAAGATATAATATGGACCGCTGACGTCATAAATCTGGATTTTTATTTGAATACAAGGACCGATTGACTTTATATATGCAAAAAAGGGACACATGTATGTAAGGTATAATATTGGTATATAATAATATATGAAAACTCTTTCTAACATTACTAAAGTGGGCAGGCTTTGAAGAAAAAATATGGGTATTGGTTGAAGAAAGCCAACTACAACGAATAACAATTAAGAGTGAAGGTTTAAAAAACGTCCCAATTGTTGCGCTGTACAAAGGTATATATTGTCATCTATCAATGTCCAAAGTTTACTTCAGTACAACGGAATATATATTTGCCAGAAAAGTATGCTTTGAACCAACATGATATCATATTGAACGACGGGAGGTAGCTTTGCAAAAGAGTGCCACATTGTTTATATTCCGACATTCTTTGCTTAAAGTTTAGTCAATCCTTTAATGGTGTCCGAGTTCTGCTCAGACAACATAATAATGAATAAAGGAGTGAAGCAGGGCTGATATTGTTTTGTTTTATTTTACATACTTTTAAATTAACACACATCCTTAGATGCCCGTAAAATGCATATGTGAAGTGCAAAGTCCGGTTAAATGAATTAGTTTATCCGATTTACATGTATGTGTATTGTGGTGACCTTGCGACCACATACTATCGTGTTATTGATTGAAAAGGTTTCATAAGTTTCATGAGAAAATCAAGAACATGTACGAAACATAAACAACTAATAACAAATTACAAATATCAATTACTTTTCGTATAATAGTGCCTCGGTCATGTGTTTAAAATATCATAAATCAAAAGGCAACACCGTTTGAAATGAAAGCAACATTACAAGGAGCTACAAGACATACTTATTAACATAATTACTATTTGCTGGATGTAATGACAATGTAGACTTAACATTTGATACTTTAATATGTTTAACTTTTAACGTCATTAACTCGGATTCGCATCTTATTAGTAGATGCTTGAAATATTTGATGAAATTTGATGAAGTTGATCGGCCCGATATAACTGTATTTTGATAAAAATTAATCCGTTTTAATGACGTAATAAAGCTGTTTAAATGTGTTTGACGGCACAACAATAATCATATTCGTTGCATAATGTTGATATATGGTAAAGGACATACTAACTGTTTGACGCACTGTCCGACCGACCGAACGACCGACCGACTGACTGACTGACTGAATGACTGACTGTCTGACCGACCGACCGACCGACCGACCGACCGACCGAGCGAAGTCAGCACGAGGAAATGTAGTATTGGTCAGTGAATTAGTCATTCAGCTACGGACAGTCAGACTGGCGAGACTATGCTAATTTTAAAAAGTTAAACATTTGTATGGACCTTGTGTGTACATTGATCATGTGTGATTGCCTATATATATATATATATATATATATATATATATATATATATATATATATATATATATATATATATATATATATATATATATATATATATATATATATATATATATATATATATATATAGGATATATAATACATAATAAAATTTGAATAACTCTGTATACATATTCATGTATATGAAAATAATATAACTGGATTATATGAAGTATCTGTTATTTTATATTCATGAAATGCAATAACATATTTAACAATTTAATATATGTGAACTTTTGCAGAAAGTGTGTATTATGTATTATGATGTGCATTCGGTTAACTGTCCAGATGCTTACTCAATTATAGTAAATGAATTTATTAAATTGTTGTTCGTTTTTATTTATTTATATTTATACAACACTATGTTACCTCAACTACGTTAGATTACTTGTTTCTCCATACATATTACTATTCAATAAAAAAAATTTCACTAAAACATTCCCGATTGATATTGACATGGCATAGCGACCTGACATGATCATGATTTTATTTACCCTGAGAACTTGTTTCGTTGTTACTTTCTTACCTCAAATGCCTTTGTTGTATTTGTTTTCTATACATATCACTGTTGAAATCAGATGCCTTGTTTTATATTAATTTTACCGTATCGTTTAAAATCAACCCAAAGCCGAGACATGTTATAAAAGCTCCATAGCTTCAAAAACGAATAGTCGGCCGAATTCAACTGTTTACTTTATATTGATAAGTCCAACGCAAGCTTATTGCGTGGGAATTATCAAAATACGGTTAAAAAAGTTGCTACGGCGAGTATACCAACGAGTTCCGGATAGGAATATCGATTCTAAGCCTTTATGATAGTGTACGGCTCAATGCAATCCAATTTGATGATAGAAATAGTATGTTTTTCATCAATTGCTACATAGCTTTATTATACCAATAACATAATTTATCAAACACAAGTCAAAATTATATCAACGTTTTCTTAACAACGTATAATTTATTCAAAAAACGTTGAAATGTGTTATCGGGGCACTATTCCTTCTTATAAAAAAGCACCAAATCAGCCTGTTAAAATTGGTGCGATCATGTTGTAAATATTTTGTCGATTAGTGAGCTAGTTCTGATCTGCATCAAGGACATAAATGTATGTTGATACGGATACCACAAACGTATTTACAACGTTTGAAATCATACACCATAGTTACCATCAAACAACAATATTCGTGAACTTTTTTACAAAATAATCAATGTTTCTCATTAGGCTGAAAATAGAGAAACAACCCAGAATTAGTTTTTTTTTTATGTAAAGCTGACTGTGATACTTTCAATAAATTATTTGAAAGTAATTTTACATTCCAACTTTTGTTATAAAAAACATTGTGTGCTGTTGGTAGTTTGCCTTTTGTGAGATACTACGATATCGCTGAAATGAATGTTTTTTATGAATAGCAACAGAGTGCTAAACTAAGTACAGATGTAACAAGTAAACGTTGAGGTTGATCTAATTTACTTTTCAGACCAGCGTTTTGTTATGTTTTGATAGAGTGTTTACTTTGGCTTCAGTACAAAAGTTCATGAACATATGTAATTGTTCTTTCTTCGTTCATGAAATATATTTCTTTATAAGTATTTGATATTATAACAAATCACGTTATGACATTTTGAACCATTTCTTGTGTGGATAAATTATCCGGTGTGCTTAATTGTACAAAACAAATTTGTTGTTATAAATTTTGAAATATATGCATCCACTTTATATTTTCACATTTTAAGCTTGTTTTATGTTATTTCCTTAACACAAATTGACCAACTTTCGTTAAATATGCATTGTAAGTTGTGTTAATAATACATTTTATAGGAGCCAGTCAGCTTAAATATTTATCAATTAAGTTTTATTTAGTGCAAATATGTTTAAAAAAATAACGAAAGTACGCTTATATTAACGATGGCATAATACATAACAATATCACTATGATATGACATTATAGTTATGTTCCAGCAGTTATTTTTGTCTGTATTATGTTTGGTATGAAAGGAACTGTTCGAACATTCAGCTACAACATTCAAGAAAACTTTTGAAAAATAGAAGTACCATTTTTGTCTAAAAAACGATAAGTTGTTTATTCCCGAATATATCTTAATTTAAACTAATATAACCGTGTTTTTTTGTCAAAACATTTTAACAGTATTTAGTTTTGATCAAGGGGAAGTTACTACACTGGATTTAAAAAAAAATGTTCTAAAAGTTGATAGTTACACTCCTTATTTTGCAGTAATAATATCAAATTAATAGTTTCACTGTTGTTATTTCGTTGATAAAACTTCATATTTCATCGAAAAGCATGTTAAAAACTGTGTTAAAAATTCACATGTTTTAATATCTGGTCGCCCCTTTGTAATTGTTTGTGATTGAATAAAAAGGTACAGTAACTAATATCGTAGTCACAGGGTTTAAGTTGATATTTTCTTTAACTATTTTTTCCGATTTCATGATAAAAATCAAAATGAGTCTAACAACTTTCAGAGCGACACTCGTAGTGGTTCTGTTATTTCAACTGATTTGTTATGTTAATATACAAGGAATTATATCAATTTCACTCTCCAAATCGCATGTCGTTAAATCACTGAATATTTGTTTACAGTATTAGAATGAACTCGTTTGGATTTTATCTAGTTTAAGATGGTAGTACGACCGTCGTTAATCTAAGGTGCTTTAATACATATTATTTCCTAAAAGTAATAATTTAAAGGATAAAGCATTTCGGGTATAATCAAAGGATAATCACTGGCCATTTTAGATTAATACGTAAGAAGTGGTATAAAAGTACATCTAAGTTATGATGCCGGAATATAAAACAAGCTTTAACAGTTGTTTCAATGTTCTAAAATCGATAAATCTAGAATAAAAACTTAGACAGTTTGTCTAATTTTATGTTCGGTTTTCATATAAGACCAGTTCAATAATGGTACAGGAAGCTGCAGCAACGAAGAAAAAAAAGTTAAAGATTAATTGAGATAATTTTAAGCAGCATGACTTCGTTCTTATCCCTCTATGATGCACAAACTCCTCAGCAACTATAGTTGCCTACCACTGAGACAATAGATATGATAATTTTACAAAATTTAACATTTTTCTACGTTGCTGAAGCAACAACGCATTGGGAGTTAAACTCTATGGGAATCTAAAGTAAGACCATTATGAAAACTTAACGACATTGGACTATACAACATAATATGAGTAATAAGGTAGTATCCGAAACCATTTCTTTGAATACTGTGATGCATGTGTCAAGCTGATAATTTATAGAAACATGTTGGCAATATGTAGCTATTTGATAAAGCATTCCATATTCTCTCCATTGACTTAGGCAGCCCAATAGAACCAGTATCAGACATACACAATCAACAGTTATTGAAGATGGTCGACATAATAACTGATAAAGACATTTAAAGGCAAATAATGAAATCAGTTTATAACTGTTCAAGGTATATGGTAAGGACTTACTCACTCACATATGCACTGACATACTCATGAACTGACAAGTGGCTTCCTGATTAACGCGCTCACTCACTCACTCACTCACTCACTCACTCACTCACTCACTCACTCACTCACTCACTCACTCACTCACTCACTCACTCACTCACTCACTCACTCACTCACTCACTCACTCACTCACTCACTCACTCACTCACTCACTCACTCACTCACTCACTCACTCACTCACTCACTCACTCACTCACTCACTCACTCACTCACTCACTCACTCACTCACTCACTCACTCACTCACTCACTCACTCACTCACTCACTCACTCACTCACTCACTCACTCACTCACTCACTCACTCACTCACTCACTCACTCACTCACTCACTCACTCACTCACTCACTCACTCACTCACTCACTCACTCACTCACTCACTCACTCACTCACTCACTCACTCACTCACTCACTCACTCACTCACTCACTCACTCACTCACTCACTCACTCACTCACTCACTCACTCACTCACTCACTCACTCACTCACTCACTCACTCACTCACTCACTCACTCACTCACTCACTCACTCACTCACTCACTCACTCACTCACTCACTCACTCACTCACTCACTCACTCACTCACTCACTCACTCACTCACTCACTCACTCACTCACTCACTCACTCACTCACTCACTCACTCACTCACTCACTCACTCACTCACTCACTCACTCACTCACTCACTCACTCACTCACTCACTCACTCACTCACTCACTCACCCACCCACCCACCCACCCACCCACCCAACCAACCACCCACCCACCCACCCACCCACCCACCCACTGTAATTGAATTATGTTCATTGGTGGAAATATTTGCCAGTGATAGTAAAAACTGAACAATGTGACATCTTAAAAATATCTATACATACATATAAAATGATCACTTTGGTCTTTTTTTATTCCATTGGCGACCCGGTTTGATTCATGCAATTCAAAGCAAATAACAATTGATACGTATAATGTATTTTAAACGGATACAACGTCAAACATGATGTTTTCATAATTTTAGGATAAGTTTAGATAAAAAAAAATATTTATCAACGACGACCTAAGAGATACGTCATGAAAATAAAATTTGTGAAATATAAAACACTTTGCTAGATTTTAGAAGTGACCGCTGACCAGCATTTATCTTGTTCATACGTCCTTGGACAGCTCCACAAATGCGAAGTGTATCTAGTAGTTCGTTACAAATGCATATTGAGTGATACAAATATGTACAGTGCTAGTCATATTTTCTTTCTAGAGAAAAAGTAGATCAATCAATAAAGTAACTGCAAACTGTGCAAAACAGTCTACAACACGATTGAAATGCTGTATTCATATATATATATATATATATATATATATATATATATATATATATGTGTGTCGTACATACGAATATTCTTTATTAACTTGTATGAATATGCACTTTGTTTGCAACCAAATAAGCACGCACAATTGCATTGAAACAACTGGACATGGTTGTGTCCAACAACAATAAAGTAATCGAGCAATTGTGTATGGAGGCTAACTTTGAAGAGTTTTGTTTGTTTTAACAAAATCCAAGTTCATCGAGACATTGTTATGACAGAATGTTGAAACACGTTCCAATTGCTGCTCTGTGAATAACTATTTATTAGCAATTATCAACATCGTTTTGAAAAAAATAGGGCTAAGCTTAAAATTGATATCATAATAAAAGGATGATCAGATGAGATCAACGTTTTGCTCAATAGCTTTCTGAGCCTAAATCAATCAATTGGGGACTACAAAGACGGCGGCCTCGAACCTATAAATCGCTCCAAATACACAGACATACGAGTACAGTGATGATACATACGTCAGACAAACTTATAATATAAAGTTTAAGTGCAACGAAATATATTTTTGCCAGAACAACATGCTTTGAACTAACTGTTACGTGAATTTCAGAGAACACAGAAATATAACTTATTCTGCAACAAAAAGATCAATAGTGATAAATCATATATCCATTGCGCTAAGCACAATCTCATATTGTCATCTTTAACTGTACACATTTCAATTAATTACTTTTTATACTTTTTAGACATGCCATGGACTCATTTTTGCTAGCAAGTCGAGACGACTTAAAAATAAGTTCACAAGCGTTGTGATACCTTCACGGTTAACCAGTTTCATATGCATACGCAACTTTATAGGATAGCAAATTGAACAATGGGAGATAACTTTGCAAAAGAGTACCACATGGTTTACATTTCATCATATAATCGTTATATGCTTAGAGTTTAATAAGTTCCTTTAATGATATCCGATTTCTGCTTCGGACAAAAAAAGATTAACGATAATGCAGGGCTGTTACTGTTTTGTGATATTTTAAATATTTATAACCTAACACGGATCATCGTATGAATGCAAAACGCTTAAAAGCTGCAGTGCAAAGCCCTGTTAAGAAACTTGTTTTAAGGTATCCGATGTTTGTTGATGTGAACTGTGCATGCCTTGTGACCGTATAATAGTGTCTTTCTCATTAATTTTACATTTCATTAATCATAAAACAACACTTTTTGAAATGCTATCAAAACTATATGGGTCACAATACATAACTAGTAATATTATAAGTGAATGCTCGATGTTATGACGATTTAGGATTTACATCGGATTCTTTAATGTGTTTAATTTAAAACGTCATTAACTCGGATTCGCATCTTATCTGAAAATGCTTGAAATAATCACCGTACTATATTAATGTTTTTAAATGTTAGTGTATGTGGACTTACTTTCTATATCCATGTTAATCTTACAATTTCGGTTTTATCTTAAACTATTTTAGACAAAACTTGTGTATTGAATTAATATGAAGCATATAATGAAAACAATCTGGAAAACACAATGTCAAGATCAAAGGAAATCCGAAAATACAAAATCATTCTTTCGTTCTGATATCATAGTCGTTTCAAGTCAATTAGAAAAATACAGTATAATAAGTACGTTAAGATATATTACAAGATTTTGATACGAAGAAAATTACTTACTCTTCTGATTCCTTGGCACTCAACCTGTGACGATAAAAGGAATCATCAGTTTGCATATGACATTGATCAATTGATACTATTTACGTATGTTCACAGGCACTAACGATTTTTTGACATTCTTGACGCTGAGAGTTATCGCGTGATCAACTTGCATCAAGATCAAACAACTGGAAAGGAGTTACAGGAAAGGCGTATGTACGGAAGAACGTGTTCAACAACGCTTTATATAGATCATCATAAAATAAGTGCTCATATAACTGCAATACATAGTTAAGCGCTCGACATGTTTTGTAAGAACGTTTGCATTTTTCAAACATGTATACAACTAAATCATGCCTTCATAACATCATATTTACACCTCAACTTACATTTCTTAAATGAACTGCCTTTCGAAAATTTCGTTTATCAATCGATGAACGCAACATCTTCGGATATGTTCGGATCGCAATTCATTGCATTACAATATACATGAAAAATATTGATATTGTTATTGTTTGAATTGTGGCAGCAGGTCCCGTAAAATATAAATCAACATTTAAGAAAGATTTATTTTTTTAATTTTAAATGAATAGCTGCCTTAAGTGTTTAAATGTTACGTTGAAAAGTGATATCAAGTGGCTGATCTTTTCCCGCGTTATATGACGTCATTTAAAAATTGCTTTCGGTTACAGTCAGGTCGTTCTATTTACAGAATGGGTAGGAATGTGTTATTGAAAGGTTTGTTTAAATGAAATGAAGTTTTTTATAACAATTATTGAATGAAATAATGAACTATTGGTGTAAATATTAGTAACGAATTGCGGGCTTTATGTCATTATCGGGGATAATCGGTCGGTCGGTCGGTCGGTCGGTATTTCAGGAATAAATTGCGGGTTAATGTCATCATCAGGGTATGAACGCAATTGGGCTGGTCAAAGTGCGGGGATTTCAAAGGACTCCACGCGTACTTAGACCAGCCCAATTGCGTTCATATCCCCGATGATTACAGAATGGGTAGGAACGTGTTATTGACCGAGCTCGTGTCAATAATGCATTTTAATATCAAGTGAACAGTATCTGTATAGATGTTATGTGATGTATTGTGCTTTTGTATATGTGACATATTGAGTTATCGTGGTATATAGATATAATATTCTCATTGCTTTTTGAAGCGCCTAGACGCAAATGGCTTATATTGAATATAGTTAAAACTCCTTGTAAGTAGACGCTTAGTGTTTCGCAGACGTATACGGCGTAAACAATGTGTTTTCTGGTATAATAGAATCAGACACAGTCCACAAGAAACAAATTCTTAATGGATACAGAATGTGTTCGTTTCACTACAGTTTATGTTTTAATGCTAAAACATGCTAACAGAAAAGGCTACTTCATATTTAACGCAGCAACTTTAAAACTAATTTTCATATCATACACAGTTCTATTTACCAGTCCAGGCAATATATAGGTATACTAGCCAACGGTTCGCTTACTAACATATTTCCTGAACTTGATGAATATAATTGTGTTTTATATAACGACTCGTGAGAGGTTCTATATAATATGTATATATATATCATTCAGTACTGATTTTATAAGTTTATATAATTTCTTCATGATATCGTTTGTACGATGGTTCACTATGAATATAAGCCTTTGGGCTTGACTTAATCATGTTAATATGAAATAATTTGCTACTTTACTTAAAATATTTCTAAAATGCTAATTTTCAACAGCATACCAAAACAAAATTGATTCATGTTCAAAACACTGTACACAAGATCTAAAGTACATTACAGTATTTTCAAACATTTGAAAGTATATAAATCCAAATGCCGTTCATAGCGCATCTGCGAGAAAGGTCATGGTAAAGGTTAATTGATCGCATACAATAATTGTCTAGAAAACCGTCCATAAAACTACATATAAACTACCACTGAAAATATTGCAAATTTAAAACTGTTTCAAAGACGAATGGCGCAGTTAGGATTATGAAAAAATCCTTCGGGCTTGTATAAACATATTAGGCGAAATAATTCGGATAGGCACCACAACTGATTTTTTCAACAATTCATAAATTAATGGATGTAAAAATAATAATACCAATGGATGTTGATTTTCATACAAAACAACAGGACACTTTCACTGCTTTCTATTTTAGGTGAAATAGTAAGGAACCTTCACATTTAAAATTAACCAAAATTCGTACACGAACTAATTTGGTATGCTAAGCATTCAATGCGAACCTTGATTGAAGTGTTTGGGTTTTTTAAACAACAACTGTGAAACAGTTTGTACTTTAGCAAATCAATGTTAAATGCACGCAAATACATACCCTGAATTATCCTCACCACCACTGGCCATTTAAGTCACAAATTTTGACCTGAAATGGATAAGCTTTATATCGTAGAAAATTGGTATGTTAAATGTTTTGCAATCACATAATTTTTAATATTCAAGAAGCGATGTCATGGATTTACGTTACACGTTTACCATTTGGGCTCATGCAGATAAATGCTTAAAGACAATAACGACAAAAACAACAACAACATCAACAACAAAAACAGCAACATCAATAGAAGATTGAGACAATATCATATTGAAACAAAGTAAAAGTATCATTCGATACCTGTCTTGTGTCGTCTCCACCTTTAAGTTTAAAGTAAAATAAACCCATCAAAATGTGAATGCAGAATGGAGTTCCATGTACTTTGTTAAAGTTAGTACACTTTTAAGATTATTTAATATAACTGATGAATTAAGTCATGATTGGACAGTTAATAAACATATCGTTCATTTTGTTTGTAACGACGGCTACTATTGTTTCAATAATTGGTTACGGATCCAGGTAGAATATTAGTCATATGAGGTTGTTGGCAATACTGCACATACATCTTGCAGATCTCTGTTGATGTAGTTTCTTATTGTACGAGTATACGTTGGCCCCGTTTAAAGCGCGAAATATGAACTTATAACCAGGCGTCTTACTACACAACCACGGGTATGCCGTTAAATGGCTAATATGTGTTTGGTGAAATGCTAATTCAATGCATTGCTTCGAGTGCCTATTTTATTTGTTAAAATAATTTGATAAATCAAATGATATAGGAATACTTCGTATTTTTAAACGGCTTGCATACATGAAATTTTCGTCTGAATCTTGCTTTGTTCAGGGAGTTTTGTTGTTTATCATTCTACTATTACCAGACTATAGGGGAAACATCAAGTTCTATAAGGACGTAAATATAGGTTCATGATCTTATATTTACTTGTTTAAAATTCCTCATATTAAATGTTTGTCTATTTATTTAAGCTGATATCAGCAACATTATCGCAGCTACGCTACACTAATAACAAAATGAATTTCAAAACAACCCAACTATTGGTATTGGATTCCCTCCTTATGATAGGCATACATGACACATAAATGGTCAAGATTGAACGTAGATATATCTTTTGGGAAATATTATGCTTAAGCTTAAATATTATCACTTTCGATTGTGAATTGGACAGGGCACAAACAAGAAATGTTCCGGCGATTGTTCTGCCTGAAAACGTCATACGCCATTGAATTTGGGTATCTCGTTTCGGCTGCGCCAGTTGTTTACAGCGTTATGCATTAGCAATAGGAAACCAAGTCATGTATGGGCTATCTAGTATCTACCGACAGATTGGCTCTGTATGTGTCGAAGTTTTCCGTAAGACCTAAAACTGAACGTTGTGATTAGTTTACCAAAGGGGTAGATTACTTACCTAAACCTTGCAATGGAGTATCGTGTAATATCGTATGTTAACCAAATCCCCATGTGTTATATATAGATGAATTTAATAGCATCAGAGTTATTCGATTTCAATCACTTCAGTGAGCCGTATCTCGACCAATTTTACATAGCATAAGGTAAAGGTTTCTTTTTTATATGTATAATTTAGTACCATATCACGGTACGTTTGGTGCTTTAGGCCCGATTGAATGCGGTTCATAATAATATTGAACAAAACATTTAACGAATATTCAACTAATCACAACAAAATTACATTTGTATTGAAAATAGCCTAAATCGACTAATTTAAGCCTTTACCGCCAAACCAAAACCATTTTAATATTGTCCTTACACTTTTATTACTGGAACAGACCATAAATCAATCACTACATATTTTTGATTGTCGTTCATTAACTAAACCCAATTTATTTATAGAGCATTTCAAAAATGTTTATGTATTCCATTCTTATAATTTCGTAAATAAATATGAGGCTATCCAATCTTGGCCTAGATCGAAGCAGACCAATTACATACAATAAAACAAGCACAACTGTTTTCAGCTGAATCAGATAAATAATTTGCAAGCTTCTGATAATCAATACACTGAAATACAAAGCATGTTAAATAACATGTCTTCAATTTAAGATAAGGACGACATAAAGCTTTTTGGCTATATGTTGAGTGTGTACCCTTTGGCAGACTAGAGCCCTTTTCGGGCACAAACGCCGCTTAAACGTGCGAGACAATTCCTTTCAATTGAAAATTAGCTCAAATGTGTACATTTCAAGATCAATTCATTATTTTCGAAGTTGTTTGTGAAATCATTATATATATATATCATTATATATTTGTATTCAGATGTATATAAGAGGTCATACGTGATAACGGTATATCACGAAATGAATATTAGTATTCTGGAATGAAAAGAAACACCCTTACGGACTATTACGATTGCAAAATGACTTGAATCGAAATTCAAGAAATTCAAATCAAATACGCAGATACAGCATAAAAGACACTGCATATCTACAGATAACTTGCAAATTTATATTTCAACGACAGTTCAACTTCCTTCTTCCTAATGTTAATTAGCAAAATAGACAGAAGTCGATTGTTTATATTATATTTTTTAAAGATATTTTGATTTTTTTTATTAAATGTTCTAAAGTGATCTACTGTTACACAGACTTTATCTTCCAATAGTGGACTTGGTCTAGATCAAGGCAAATAATCAAGTACAATGCTCTGTAACATATTAATAGCATTTGATTGTGCTCCCTACATTAAGATTTACTTTTATTTTCTAGCTTCAGAAATTTGAAATTTGATTGTAGTTTATCGTTGATTTTAGTGAATATGTTTCTTACAGAAATGTGTTAATAAATTGTATTTGAACCAAACATAAAGCACAGCTAATTTCACTAAGTAACCATCTGTGTACCAAATACACTTTCACTTCCAATCAAATTCCAGCGTTGAAATTAACATTTGATTTTTCTAGTTTTCATTTCTAGTGGCATACACATAGATTTACATTATAACAAGTAATACATCAAACTAAAGAGAAATGAATAATACAAATGCATTACTAAAATATGCTTTTCCTTTTTGAAATGTTCCCTAGAAAGGGGATATGCTATGTAGACTCGCATGAACGACTACAGGATAAGTGTTGGATAAACATGAGTTATTCTTATTTAACAGCCATGTTGCCGACAACTTCCTTCTGTTATTAATTGGTTATTTTTTTAAATGTATTTTCAAATATGAACATATGTAAACCTATCCTGCGTAACGTAATCTGTAAAATACAATATCCATCTTTGTTATTCTTCACGACAACTATGCAGTGTTGAAATTTTGCTCTCACTATATAAAATGTTATCCCTTTTTTATATATTCGTTTCCTTGATATATTTGTTAAAACGATTTTAATTAATAAAAAAACAACAACAGGCAGCATTAGACAATCGTTTGTACAAGATATGTTTCATTTCGTACCAGAAAAAAAGACCTTCAATCTTTCGAAAGCTAACATTACCCTAATGTCTGTTTTCGTGCTAAGCAATTAATGATTAAAGCAGCATAATGACACATGCTGTATAAAGTAAAATAAATCTCCAGACTGAGTTTAAAAGACAGTATTTCAACATTGTATTTGTTCACAATTTTGCAGCAACCGCATTATGAAGAAATGGTGTCCTTTTTATTATAATTAACAGACTCATATGACATGATATAGTCAATATTTTTACACAAAAAAAATCATACTTCTACTGTCGTTGTGATTAAACCTAAGGTAAGAGCATACATATTGTTTACACAATTTAACATAGCTAGTATTTAGAATGTTTGCATTTACAATTGGAAATCAGATCTTGACCCCTGAAATCTACAAATGTATTTTTTCCAATAACATTTTTATAAAAAAGATCACCTAAAACAGTACATCAAAAATATACCGCCCCACCAACACAATAATGATAGATTTTTGTTTCGACCCCGTTAGACCTTGTATCCTTAAATGACCCTAATAAGTAAAATTCAGGGGGGTTCACGTATTCCGAATCTGCAAGGGTTTAAGTGAGGTTTTGGAGCTTGATAAACAAGATGGCGGCGAAACCATGACGGAATAGGATTTCTAGAACCTGTTTTTACCTGGTAAGTGGTAAAAAATATATATTGCAAAAATGTCATTGCGGGTATTCGGCTCTACAAATACCATGCCTCACTCGGCTTTTTATTTCATGCGTCTAGGTTACGGAATAAAAAAGATATTGAAGGAAAAACTTCGGCCAATCTGTTGTTTACAAATGTGGGAAGCGAAAATTTGATCCTTTTTATGACGTTTAAATTTAAAAAAACAACATATTTTTTGCAATGGTTTCTGCTTTAACATTTTTTAAATGTGGTATTTTAATTTCCTGACAATTCCTTTGCTGTACAAGAGCATTCATGGTAATTTTAATTTGGGTTAACCACCTAAATGTGTGCTGAAAATAGTTCAACCACCTTTGGCATAATGACTGAAAGACACTTTTATAAATGAAATCAAACTGTGTGACAAAATAAACTTGTGACAAACGTTCCATAATATTATGACAAACTTCCAATTATATTATACTATCACGTGAAATTACTACTTACAATTTTCGTCGTTCTTTAACTGAAAGCAAATATTTGCGAAGGCCGTCCTAAAAACGTTATTTCATTTAAATGGTTTGAACATTAATATAAAGCTATCCAATGTAGAAGACGATCTACAATGTTTATAAAACCAACAAACCTGTTATCAGCAGGTAATTTATATAGATTATTAGCTTGTGATGATCAATACCCTCAAAATACAAATTACGATAAATATGAAATCTTCCAGCTAGGTTCACGACAGCACGAAACGGTTTATCTTGATGTTGATCATCAGCCGTTTAACATACTAGGGCCCGTATTCTCAGGCACAACTCCCACTCAAACTTATATGATAAACCCCTTCAAATACAAATTTGCTCAAATATGTTCTATTCAAGACCAATCTGATAAAGTTCGGGCTTGTAAACATTGCCACTAAAATTGCCATCAGTGTGTATTTATAAAATATATATTTGTATTCAGATGTAAACAAGAGGTCATACATAAAGATGCTTTATCCCGAAATGACTATGGACATTTGTACCCTTGGAATATAGTTAACACCCGAAAGAACGATGGTATTTAAGCACCTGTTGGATAAATACCCATTAAAATCAACGATATATAACAATCAAGTTTTCAAAAGCTCGAAAATGAACATTTAGCTTAAATACCATCGTCACTTTTTAAAAATACTTCGCTTTTAGTTAAAGAAATACGAATCCCATGTGATTTTCTTCTTTTATAAGCCATTGCTATACGACAATTGCTTGCATTTTAAATCTACATCTCTTAATCTTAATATCTTAATGAACGCATACCTTTATTCATTCATTTGCCTATTAATGCTACTGATAAGACTTCCTCTTGATGAGATCATACAAAAGATAGCACAAACGTTTGCTTTACTCCTGCAAAACTAAGCCAGTTAAATATCATAAACCATTGACAGCTGATAAATAATTGATTACACATCATACCGGGATTTAATGATAGATATTCAAACACTGTGAATCGGCGGAATAAAAAGTAAAAAGAAGAAGATGAAGAAACAAAATTTCTTAATGTTTGAAATTCAGAATGCATAAGAACCTGTTATGATAAACGTTACCTTTTAAATCGGAACTGTAAACAAAAGGCAGCCAGCTGTCATAATCATCATCGAAAATGATATAGGAAAATAGGAGGAAAACAAAGTTCCTTTCGACATTGTATCTATCTATTTAACAAGTGTATATAGGCGACAGTTGTGAACGTATATTTTGCTTTAAAGTTTAGGTTATCAGGGTCAAGACAGAGTTTTGAGGCTTTATCTTAGAGATCATGTCAGAATGCTTCTCGAATTAAATTAAAATCGAAAGACAAACAGTGAAATATAATGCAAATACTATACGTACAGCGGAACATTTATTTGAGTAGTTCACCTCCACACATGTAACAAATAATTCATAGAAGATGACGACAAAGAAGAAAGGAGAAGAAGAAGAAGAGTTACAGTTCAAAAGGTCATTGCTAATTTTACCGATCTCATCTTTGTGTTTTACATTACAGTATTTGTATGACCAGATATGTGTCTGTATTTAAAAAAGTTGTACGCTAAAATAAAGTATTTACTAACATTGGACATGAAACATAACATTTATGATATATGAGATGTCACGATTTTTAAAGAAATATATCAGTGATGTTCATTTAAGGAATGAATTGCGGGGTTGATGTCATTATCGGGGTATGAACGCAATTGGGTTGGTCAATGTGTATGGAATCCGAAGGACTCCACGCGTACTTTGACCAACCCAATTGCGTTCATATCCCCGATAATGACATCAACCCCGCAATTCATTCCTTATATTTACACAAATAGTTCATTATTTCATTCAAGAATTGTTAAAAAAATACTTCATTTCATTTAAGAAATCCTTTCAGTAATCCGTTCTTACTAATTCTGTAAATAGAACGACCCGACTATAACCGGAAACATTTCTTTTCAAATGACGTCACAATAGAGCAGGAAAATATCAACCACTTGATATCACTTTAAAACGTTAAATTGAAACACTTCTGGTACCAATATATTTAAAATATAATAAACTAACACTTTTAAAAATGTTGCTCTATATTTTACGGGACCTGCAGACACAATACAACCAATAACAAGATCAATAGCTTTCATGTATATTGTTATGCAATGAATTACAATCGATTGATGAACGCAATTGCCGAAAGGCAGTTCATTTAAGTAATGGAAGTTGAGGTGTAAATATACGTGTTTGTTGCCTTTTGTCTTCTATAAGAAGCTTATAGATACATTTACAAAGGCGACAGATGTGAACTTCTGTTTAAATTTAAGTTTTCAGGTGGAAGACAATCTTTTAACACGTTATCTTAGAGATCGAGTCAGAAAACATAATACTCGTTATTTGTATCAGATTAAAATCTATTCATGAACTACGTTACAGTGAAACGTTATGTATAAATTGGAACTTTTATATTTGCAATTCCCCTTCTCCAATGAAACACATCATTAAATGAATTTTATAGAAGTGTTGTTATGCTTGCACAAAATGTATGGGTTATAATTAATCCAGAAAAACACACATTAACGCAACGCTTTTTCTGGGAGGTTGTTTGATCATGCGGTATACATAATAACTTACGTTAATAAAAGATAATACCCAAACATAAAACAAACATGGATAAACAAATACTATGGATAAATTGGCTTTTCCCTTTTAGAATATTCCTTAGAAATGGAATGTATTGATACACATGTATATTCGTATTCAACTGACATGTTGGCGTCTATTTACTTCTGTTATCAATCCTGTGTTATTTGTTTAAATATGTTGTTCAAAAATGAACACATCTAACCGTAGCGTACGAAAATTAATCTTTAAAATACAATGTCCATTTATTTACACTATACGACAATTAAGCAGTGGGAATAAATCAATGTGTATATGGCCTGAAAAAATATTTAATATTTAAGCAAAAGGTTATACCTTAAATCAATATTGACTAAATACCACTCCCACTTAATTATACCAAACTCTGGTAATGCAGATATGTGATACGACCTATTTATAACATTCTGTACGTCGTAGGGTTAGTGCCACAATGTATATAACATTTCTATACTTAAATGTCGCTCGGTACCTTATAGAAATAGCGTGATATCTTGGCACAGGATCGCACTAGTGAAGGACAAGGTAATACAACCTATGCGGAAAAGTTCTACATTTAAAGGAACAGGATTAAACAATGAGAAATGGCATTGAATTATAATAATAAATAGCAAATATATTTTTTGTTTAGCATCAGCCACTATCAATAACTATGTAGTCGCTTGTAACAAGTGATTTAAAAACAGCAGAATTGCTATTATTACTGTGTATTGGTAGTTGTTGCATGTGACAATGCAGGTTGTTGTAAGAATGAGAAAAGCCGGGGGTAACACTCTGGTGTATATACGCAGATACGAACACTTTCAATTTGTGTTTTAGAATAGTTTATAACAGCAAACATATCGACAGAAAACAGAGCGAAAAATGTTGCAAGATCGCCACATATCGCTGATAACAAAGCAACATAATATTTAACGTGGAAAAAACATTTTAACAAATATTTTCACTTTGAGAACTCTTCAGACTTCATGGACTTTTTTGGTGTGATGAGGCTGAATTGATACGTTTGGAATAATATAATATTCAACAACGTCACACAAGTATGGGCTTCAGTAATGAGTTAAAGAAATTTAGTGAAACATTTCCGGCCAGACTTTCAAAAAAGTGTTTCTCTTATTAACCTATTAATCTATTAATCCTATTTGAAAGCCAGCAGTTATGTTCCAATGCTTAAAAATATATTACAATCCTTATTATTTGCAATATGATTAATGAAGAATTGTGTGTTTTCAATCATGTTGCAACTTAGTTGTTTTATATTCTGTTGGATCTAACATATGTTCATGATACTGTGCCGATTGAATACTATTAAAACATTACAGATGTTCCCTCGTCAGTCTCCATTTCCAAAATGGACCAATACGAACAACTGAACTTACATCTTTCAATCAGTAATTGCGGGAACGAGGACATATAAATTATACCAGTGCGCATATAACACACGGAGCTGTTGAAAGAAGGCTTCAACTCACATGAAAGTTCGATTCAAATTTTGAGAAGATCATTTCACTACACTTCCTTTCCGTATTCCCATCACGGATTTGCGCTTAAGGACTTTTTGAAAACATGAGTGTCAAGTAAACGGACTACATCACAATCATCACAAATTTATAGAGTCAAATGCCTTATTTTTGTTTGTTTCTGGATGAAATATTTCCTTCACTTTTCGCAATCTCAACATACGTTCATGAACCATATGTAACATGTTTGTAGGTGAAATGCATTAACAAAAGTTTGTAGTTTACGTTATGTTAAACGGTACAATTTGAAAATATTATAATTCGAAAAGAGAATACATTTTCAACTTTCCTGTAACGATCTACTATTAAGCTTTTTAAAGTTGTCCCGGCGCTGCTAAAGGTATGCCAACCTTTCTAGCATGATACGGAAACCGAAATCGACAGTATGGTGAAAAGCATTTTAGGAGCGACGATTTGTACTTCCTACCAGTGAGTATACTGTATGTTTATTTCGCCAGAAAAATAAATAAAAGCCTATATTCCAATACCCAAACGTATGTAACAATCCTCACCTTTTTGGAAAATAGAAATGTCGATTATACATGTTTTTAATACTGCGTCTTAATTGATTTTATTCTGTTCGATCGACATTTGATTATGAACCCAATAAAAATGACAGAAGGTCCTTCGTCAGTCTTTTTTTCAGAAATGGACGAATGTAAACAATTGAATCTACATATTTCAATCAATAATTGCGGAATAGGAAACGCTTTATACCGATGCAGAAAACGAAATTAATCAGGCGCATTAACACATCAGTATGTTGTATTCGAATAGAGAGAACAACTCACATGATTTGTCGATTAAAATGTACAACCAAACCATGTCACTGCAATTATTCCATACGGGTTCTTTTTTTAACTATGCCCATGGCCAAGCTTAAAATTTCTAGCTTGGTCAAAACATTTGGATCTACTGATTTTAGATGGGAGAACAAATTATCTCTCTCTGATATTTTACAAATTAATATTTAATTATATTGTTATGACATAACGAGTTTCCTTCATTAATCAACGACAGTCATAGAAATTGCTAATTGACAGTTTGCCATTCATGACTGAAAATGGGGTTCGTGAAATGGCCTAAGTTAACACAATTTAGACCTTTTACACAACTATGGTTTGTAATAAAGCTCGACAATGAATGAGTCAGACATGCACTTTAACTTTTCATAGATATTGATATGGATCTGGGCGTGCGAGGTGATGTTTCCCGAGTATATAATTTTAGTTCGAACAGATTAACAACCCTTATTTAATAGATAACTACAATACAAAACCCTCTTCTAATTAAAGAATACTCTATCAAATTACCATGATTCGATATGACCACTTACCGCCCTTGTTAGATCTTCCGATGTTAAATGTACGAGAAATTAATCACATTAACAAACAATCTATAAATAATGAACTAAAATAGTAATACAAGCTACATCTAAGACAAAACTCTCAAATACCCTACATCACTACATTCTCTTACCTAAGATTACCTGTTATGTAACACAAAATGCATGTTGAGGATACAGATATATCTCCCTTTTCCAAAGTATTGGAAATATTTACACAGTACAGGAAATAGAGACGAGATAAAACAACGTTCGGGTTTTCCTCAATCAAGTGATGGTATGATTTTATAAAATTTAGTCAAGAACAATATTTGACCCCAACAGTATGTTTAATAAACACAAATTAAGTATTTCATTATTTGAAGTTGTTCCAGTTAATTGTATTACATGCAAGAAAGACAACTGTTCTAATCTATTTAGAGTCAATACATACTTTTTGTAACTTCTTGTTCTCCCCTTAATTAGAAGTGATATTGTAAACCCTACATAAGTGAGGAAGCAATATGATATGATAACACATGGGCTAATAGAAACGGGATGCCAACATGTTCAACTAGGAATAATTGGTAATCAAATGCGTTCACACCCACGGTAAAAAGATTTTTGTTAGAATTTAAAGCAAAAAAAAAAATGTTTCAGAGCATACTTATAAACATTTATATGTTGATTCAATGTCATACAGTATATTATTCAGTTTAATCATAATTCAAGTGATTATCGTGCTTCATACTTAGCAGTAATGCATTGTCATTGTACTAGGCCATATAGCAATGCACTTGACATAATTAAAGGCCATGGAGTATCGCGAATTTATCATGCCAGAAGGCATCTAGTTAAAAATAATCATGATCCATACCGTAATTCATTTATCACGATCCAATGCCTTATTGCTTATAATAATGAATGACGGCTATACAATGAAATTATATATTTATGATTCAATGTCATACAGTAATATAATTTTAACGACTCACTGTCATTTAGTTATAAGTTGATCCTAATACACAGTAATTAGTTGTAAAAAATACAGAAATAAGTAAGTCATGAATACAAAAATAAAGTGATCATGATATAGAGTAATAAGTTGATCATGATACAAAAAAAAAAATAAGTTGATAATGCTATACAGAAAGTTTGGCATGGAATACAGTTATAAGTTCATCATGCTTTACAATAATACTTACTCATGATATACTGTATTAGTATGACGATACAAAGTAACAGGGTGATCATGATATTCAGTATGATGTTGATCACGATGCATGGTATTTAGTTAATCATGATATACCCTGTAATATACTGATCATGATGTTCAGTTAAAAGGTGATGTTTCGGTGGACTTTACAACAATATGCTCGACCCTACAACAAGACATCCACCACTTCAACAAGACGGTGGAAACTTCAAAAGAAGGTGGACACTATAAAAAAGGTAAAACACTAGATCAAGACGATGGACACTACAAGAAAACGGAGGACATTACAACAATACTGTGAACACAGCAGCAAGAGAATAAACACTATCTCACGACGATGGGCACTGCAACAAGACGATGGATACTACTATAAGAGAGTATACACAACATTAATACGGTGGCCACTACAACAAGATGTTGAACACTACATAAAGACGATGCATACTATAACCAGACGGTGGACAGCACTCGAAAAGGGTAAACACTACAACAAGATTGTGAAGACTTCAGCAATACGGTGACATCAAAACAAGCCGTTAAACACTACATTAAGACGATGAATGCTTCAACAAGACGGTAACAACACAAGAGGGTACACGTTACAACTAGAGGGTGACCACTACAATAAGTGATGGATACTACAGTAAGAGAGTGAACACTATAGCAAGATGTTGAACACGAGAACAAGACGGTGAACCCTACAACAAAACGTTGGCTACTATAGCAATACGGTGGACACTACAATAAGACTATGGACACTACGACTAGACAGTCGACACTATAACAAGGACGTCGACACAGCGACATGACTTTGTACACTACAATAATACGTTAGACACTACACTGTTACAAGACGATGCACATCATAGTAAGATGTTAGACACTCCAGTAAGAGAGTGAACACTACAACAAAACGGTGGACACTCTAAAAAAGACGTTGTAAATAAGCTATCGAAGGGAGATGACTAATCAGTAGTCAGTAAAGTATTTAAAGTTCAAATATGTAAACAAACATAACCCATATTTAAGTGAGTAGCTAATTGTTGGAATGTTTTTCAGATGTCGTATCTTAACTGATATATAAGGGCTCAATTTAAAGGGGCTGTACTCCGTATGATAAAATAACGGAAAAAAAAGAAAATTGTCAAAAACTGACAAAACTTGGCATCGATGTGTACAATGCATTGAAACTTACTAACTGAAGCACCACATAGTTTACAATTTATTTAAGTTAAGCAGTTATTTCGTATTTTTCAATTAAAAAACTTGTATGTCTACCAGGTAGAATTCATTCCTTATGCGTGATTGGCTAGTCGGTGTTACCACGTGATATTACCGAGCTAGGTGTATAGCTTAATTATGTCATCCAATTAGAGTAGGCCGTCGTAGGTCAATGGATACGCCGCTGGACTGCAATTTTGGCGACACGGGTTCGAACCCGGTCTCCGACACAATATTTTTTTTTACATTTTGGTACTTTTATACAATTATGATATCAAAGCGTAACACATTCTATTAGATAATTGTCCTGAGATTCGTTACAAAATTATTTTTGTTGGTGACAATCTGGTGTACAGTCCCTTTAACCGATTATAAAATAATATTTTAACAACTTAAGCTGAGAAATGTTCCAAATTGAGAACTCATTGGCTCTTACCAACAGACCCATGCCAATAGGAACAGTTCATAGATTCAAATAGTGGTTATTCTTTCATGGTAAAATTGCATCTTTATCTTAAGTGGTTTTTGTTACTTTAAAACGTAAACTATATATCTGATATTTACCCTTTGTTCCTGATTTTTTTTGAAGAATGGTTATTTGAATTTTGATACGTCAATTTTATTTAAGTAGGAGAAAAAATAACATCAAGGGTATATTCATTTACAATAATTGGGATTTTGTTAAAATCTTTACAAATAAATACTAATTTAGAACAAGAACATTCGCCAATAATACTTTGCCTACGCCATCAAAGGGAGCATTTTGAAAAAAAATAATGAGTATACAGGAAAGTGAGACAGTGATGAAAATGATTTAATTGATAGATTATGTACAGAGTGTTCACCATGTATGACAACACAGTAACAGGCACTGAGGAATGGCTCGGCTTAAGCGCAACGAATATCACAAGAATACAATAGAATATCTAGCAGAGTGAGATATACAATGTTCTGCTCAATGTTTTATCGCAGAAATGCTTAAAACAATCAATCGTATTTAAAACGGGAAGCGATACTAGTGCAAAGGGACAATGTTGAAGAGACAGTCTTTAGAATGATAAGAAAAATAATGCCAAGATGTGACTAGAGTTTGATCAGAATACACACATCCAGCTGGCATTACCATTATGATAACACTGTTTTTATATTCACTTGAATTTAATTGTCCCTGTATCACTGTTCAAGCGAGAAAATCTAACTTATCTCAGTGACTTTATATGTATGACATGTACATAATTCAAACACTGATTCTAGAAATACTTTCTAACATGTGCTTCTGTTTACAAACATGAGATCACTTGATGTAGGCAGTTTGTTAGCCCTCTTTCCCCCGCGAATATTCAAATTTTTGAAATTTATGATATGCTTTTCGCATCAAGACCACTTTTTTTCCTTAAAACTATGCTATATGTATTCTTATTGATGGACACACCTTCAAAGTACATGTTTTTATGTAAATGGGATATAACAGTTTAATTGTAGTATTAAATTATAACAAAGGCTTCCCTGATTTGAAATGCTTTTAAAAAACAGGGGAAAACACCCATCCGCCATTACCTCACTAATATACCCCAGTTGGGTCTTTAATGATAGATGCCTATCACAATCTATAGTTAAGGGCTTGATCAATGTTTATTAGCATTTTATCATGACATTACACGGCTCCGATTTTCAATTAAATCCCGAGATAATGTGTATTCAATTATAAATCAGGTTTAATTGGGACTTGCTTGTACGATTTATTTCGCTGCAGTTTTGAAGAGGAAAGTAGATATTTTTATACATGCTGTAAAAAGTCCTTACGACATATTAGTATATATGACATTGTAGTTGTTTTTGCGTAGTCTTGCCAATGTCAACGATACAAATTTAGTCATAATAATTGCTGCGCAAAGATATATTTTGTATTTTTTTATGCATGATCACCTCTACGTTAAATTACATTTAAAATACGTCACCGCATTTTATTCTGATTACATTTCTTATGATATAACCTAAACACAGTATTGCACATATCAATGCGATGAATTTCTGAGGCCGAAAAGGCAATGCATCGCACACCGCAATTTGGGCATTGACCGCAATGCCGATTTTTGAAATTATAATCAATAGTATGCTCCATTGTTTTGTTAAGAAGGTATGTATATTCGGTACACTAGTGGTTTATTTCATAATTAAAGTAGTGTAACATGTTTCAAGGCACGTACGTGTATAATTGAACGGATATCAGGCTAAGATCTCAGGTCTTTAAATGTCTTATTAAATGTCGTAATAAAAATTAAGTGTGACAATATCGTGCTCGTCGTGACAATATCGTACCATATCCATTAGTATTTATGACTGATAAATGATTGTTCAATTGAAGTTTGCGTACTCTATTTGACATCATGGTAGAAATAATATAGATAAAAGAGGATGTCATTGGGTTGATTTAGCTGGGATTCACAGGGTAGGTATATGATGTTTTATGACATCATAGCACATAAAATGTAATTATTTATCAAAACAATCAGTGTCGGATATGTTTTATACATCTATAAAAATAAAAATAAAAACGCTCATAACAATTATTACAGCACACGTTTTATGCCTTGATAATTTAAGTGTTCATTTAAGAAGAGTGGCCTGGTGTTGACTGTTACTAAATATACATCCTTTGAAGCTCAGATGAATCAATAACCATATATTAAATCTCTGATTGGGTAATACATTTGAGCATGTTTGCAATGTTTTATAAGATCGGTTTATGTAACAAGCCATAAACAAGAATAAAATATTGGGCTAAGTTATCATACTTCAACTATAGGCAAATGTTTATTAATCAGACGACGGCTGAAACAGTGAATTTGGGATGGTTTATTTGTAGATAAACTGCCAAATATATTTAAGATGTGTCTACTTCGTGTCAAATTGTAATACTATGATCCTTGAAGTAGTTTATTACGACATTTGTTCTTGATATATTCATGATTGACAGTGTTATAAATATGATAACGTTTGATAATGATTTGGGTTTTTTTCTTTGTAAAATTGTAATATTACGAATCATAATTCAATTCAGATGAAATCAGTGTATACAATACATTAATGTATGATTTTGTCCACACATGTGCATTGTTGTCGTTTTTTTCCGGAAATTAACACTGAGGTTGATTTGAGAGGCGCGTCCTTACTCGAACATATTTAAACCGATTTGTTTTCTTAAAATGGGATTATCTTATGAGTTTGAATTTTGCGAACTATGACTGTGAATACGAATCCTAGGCAGGCTAAGGTTTAATCATAACATTAGAATACAATTGCGGTATATGGCACGTTTCGCGTGATTTGTTGTAATTTCGGCAAGTTCTTTATACCAAGTGTTACAGATATCCAAGTCAATGATGAAGCACTACCTCATCCCCCCCCCCCCCACATACAACCCATTTTTATTTTATACTAATGTAATTCTTTTGTAATCTATACCCTGCGTACACAATGGTTTATACCGACTGTTAAAAGGTTGGTAAGAAATTACGAATACGTGCATAAGTTTGGCCGATATGGGGATTAAACCCATGCCAGACAATGCACTAGCAGCTCAAGTGGCTGATTCAGAACAACACACATATTAAAGGGACTTAGGCACCAGATGGTCCGAAAACGAGAAATTCAATATAACCTCAAAACAAGCCTAGCCAAATAAATACCAAATATTACGAGACTGATACTACATCATTTAATGTGTTAAAAATATTTCATCAATGTCTCAGCCGAGTTATCTTTTAAAAATAACAAATAATGTTTTCCAGTTTATAGTAAGCATATCTACTTTTAGCATGGACAAGTCACATGATTAGTACAGATTAAAACACGAACGCTATTTTTAAACTGACTGGGATTAACATGGTAGACAAAGTGAGTAAATTTCGAATTGGAATATGATAACATCAGTAAGTAGGATTCAATGCACAGTACACAACCAAAACAGTTTCATGTTAACTTATTGCAATGTTGAATCGGGAGTATAGGCCCTTTTATATCAGATTCGGTGAAATAATTGCTTTCAAACAATTTCAAGAGCTGCATTGTGTATTGAATACAGTATTTTAATGAATTCCATCCTCTAGCTGAATAAAGGAATTAAGAATGAACAAAAAATTGAAAACCACGTATCAAAAGTTCCTGGAGAGCATTATGTCATCAAATTGTAATGCAAAACAGGGTTGGAAAATACACAAGATTATATTTTTTACATTTAATTTCCATGATTTATGGCGATCAACTACTTATTATAAAACTCAATATTCATAACAAAACGTTTAACCATTTGTTAACTGTCCATTTAAAATTTTCCAGTATAAATTTAGTTTGATATAAGTATAATACTGGTAAATATTTATAAAAAAAGTCGTAACTAATAAAAGTTAGAATTGCTTTTATATATTTTTATATAATATTGATTATTGAGCAAGTGGATAAGTTTCGTAAATACTTTTACACTATTCAACTTTAACGTTATATTATATGCCTATCAAATTCCTTTTCCATATTCAACAGTGAACATACAGCACGCCGTATTAAAAAATCCGTATCATGATACTGTCGTTTTCTGATTCCGTATCATGCGAATACCGTGTGTAATCTCGGAACTACTACCGCGTTGCTAAAAATAGCGTGTCCAAAAAAGATGGTAAAACCTGTCAACTTTTGACAACATTAAATTAACTAACTTGACTCACGCTCAGGAAGCATGCTTATATTCAGGAACATGGTTCTCATGTTCTTTAAAGAACCATGAGGATAATCACAATGAAGAGAACAATCCATTATGAATTTTGGCCAACAAGTTCCGTATGGATACAAACACAAACAACAATTGGCTTTGCAGCTTCCTCGCCGGTAATTGGACCACCGGGCAATACACCACCTCCATGGGCTGTCGAAATAATCTCTTACTTTAAATACATCAAATCTCTTTTCCCAAAAATTGACCAAATGGAAAAATCCCTTAGTACCATACATTTAAAAATCGACACTAGAATGGGTGCAGTGGAGACAAAAGTTAATGACATTGAGAAATCATGCGTCTTCATAAGTGACGAAAACGACACGCGAAAGACAAAATTGAAGACACTTTAACAACAAGGAAAACAATTAGACACAATTTGTAAGAACGCGGGAACATCAATAAAATCCTATAAACATGAAGCAGAAAATTAAAATATGAACTCATGGTCATAAAAGCTCGGTAGATGAGAGATGATATCCTTCTCTATGGCATACAAGAAAACCCATCTAAAAACTGTAACGAACTAGAAAAAAGACCTGATTAAACTTCACTTACAGCTTAACACAGACGTCATGTCAATCGACCGTTCGCACCGACTGGGAGCTAAAGTGACCGGGAAAACCCACCCCATTGTTTTTCTTTATTTCATAACTACACTTCAAGGGAGGCAGTGCGAGTGAAGTCGTTGGAATCGGACGTTTAAACAGCTTTCAAAAATTAAGGTTGTGGGATCAGAATCACAGGAATATCCAGACGCCCGAAAAGCGTTATAACCTCTCTCAAAAGAAGCCGAGCATCGAGGAAAGACGGACAGAGTCAAAGGGAACAAACTGTATATAGACCGTACTCTTACAAAACGTTTGTTAACGGTAAACTTTGTGATCCAGTTAATACAAGTGCCTAGGATAGTCAAAAGGAATCGCACTTAAGACTCTTATCCTGGAATATATGGCCTTTCCAGAAAAGTAAAAGATACTGAATTTATTGACATTAATAAGCAATATGATATTATTTTTCAATCAGAAACATGGATTTCTAAGCATACTTGTTTAAACCTAGAAACGGGTAGACATCATAAAATACCGAGGGTGGATATAATGTGTACTTATTGCAAAATGAATGCCATTGAAAAACGAATATCATTTTCTTCTAATTTGTCAATATTATAATAATCTAAGGAATTATTACTTTAAACCTTACTTTTGCCATTGGCCTACAGAACAAAGAAATGTTAGAAATTATACAACATCCCTCTATTGACCATGTCCTTGCTTTGTTACGTCAAAGTGATATAATTTATATTGGCTATGAATGTTGTAAAACTATTATGCTGAATAAATGTTATGTTATGTTATTTACCCTTAAGCATACTAGGGCCCGTATTTTCAGACACACTTCCCAAATAACGAGTTAGATAATCCCATTAAAATACAAATTTGCACAAATATGGTCGATTCAAGATCAATATGTTATTGTTCGCAGTTGACTCTGTTGCAACTTGAACAGCCATCTGTGTTTGTTTGTGAAATTATTAAAACTATATTTATAATCAGATGTTTACAAGAGGTCATACATAATAATGCTTTATCACGATATGACTATGAAATATGGTATTCGCGGAACAAAATAAACACCCGTAAGGATTACTAAGATATCAGATGCCTTACGACTTCAATATGGTATGAACCCAAATAGAAGACATTCAAAATAGATAAGCAGAAACCGCAAAATCTATACTGCATATCTACAGATATCTTGTAAATTCAGACTTCAACGCTAGTTCAAACTCTTTCTTCCTAACATTGATAAGCAAAAAGAACACTAGTAGATAATATTAATCAAAATACATTTTGATTTTGAAACGTTTTATTATTTGTTCCCAAGTGATTAACACTCACTGCATATACTTAAAGTCTACTTGCTCTAGATCATTGCATATCATCCAGTAAGGTGCTCTGTGACATATTTATAAAACCTTTTGATTGCGCTTATAGCATGAAGGTTTCCTCTTTACTTTCGACCTTCGGAATTTAGAGATTTTACTGTGATTTATCGTTTATCTAAGTGAGCTTGTATCATACATGCGTTTAAAAACATTGTATCCTTTGGAATAGTACTATCCCTAATGTTCAAATATTACTTATCCCATATGTTGGTCATATTTAGCTTGGTTGTGTCATAAGCAGTTGTTTAACGTACATTGCTAATTAGGTACGATTTAGACCAAGAAAACCTAAGCTGTCATGTTTGTTAGTATTTATTATAATTACTTTATTTCTAAATGTATTATAATACTGTCTGTTCATCACAAAGAATATCAAAATCAGAAATATATGAATTCATTATTAACAACGCAGACATGTTGTGTATTCGCATCATTTCTTAAGGTAAGATATTTCTAGATCTGAGATTTTCGCCTGTTTTGGGGATATATGTAAAAAAATGTGCTTTGAAACCAACATATAGCAAAGAATAAATCACCAAGGAACTGTTTTGCGAACTAAAAAAACTACTTTCTAATCCGATTTCTGCCTAGCAAATACAATTTGTTTGTTTAAGAGTATGTATCAATGCTTAATTTGCAACTGTATGTAGGGCGCAGCAGCCTGCCCCTTTAGTCTCGAGTTACAGCCTTGCATACCGAGTTTCCTTCTCAGTCAATACGGCGTAATACTAATAAATGGTAAATTTTATTTGGTTGTATGTTTCAATATAACAGTAAACAAGCTGGTGGTATGTGCAACGTAATGCTTGCATGTACATCTACAATGAATGGTCTAACATAATAATTTTGTCGTACATTCATATATGTTTATTCGCTGTGTAATAATACTGATGTGTAATAATACTGATACGACTACGAATAACACTTCATCTTGAATACATTATAAAGCAAAAGTCAATTGTTTACTTTCCTTCTTAATCAAAGTGTATTTTGTTCGTGTAAAGTAACTTTGAAAAGAACTAGTTTAGTTTCTGCTTCAAAATGTTTTAGAATCGAAGGTTTTTTTGTTATATGAAAAACGTATTATTTTGTTACATCTTTATTTAGAGAAACATGTCGTTGCCCGGCTGATTTTTAACTAGTCCGTTGTAACAAGTAATGGCAGTCGCTTATACCTTCTCCAAGTATAAACGATAGTCGAAGTTTCAATAATTTTGTTTACAACTGGAGGGATGATTTGCACTTGTACTTTGTGTTTATGTGGTCACTACTAATTTATTGATGCTTTTCCTACCCCGTGTTTTTCTGTATCTCATGAATTGAAAAGCAAATGTTTCGTTTGTTATATTTAGGATTCAGACAATTAAAGACGTGGGAACTTGTACCTTTCCGCTTATTTCATAATAACGGTTCTAACACGTAACATTTCGTGTCTTATGTCCGACATATAATATGTGTGCCCAAACCCTCTACCAATATATATATATATATATATATATGTATATATACAATGTAACTGCAACATAAGATAATATCATTTGTACAGCAAATGCCCTCAAACAGTACAATTAAAATACTTTACCACCCAACAAGCATACTTTTAATACATCTTTGTTTCGAATCTGAATGGCCTTATTTCTAGCGTAACCCTAAATAAAATTATTACTTACGTGTCTTGTTGTCCAATATCTGAATTAAATCTATGCCAAGATCCTATTCCGAAAGGTAATGAATTCCTTATAAATATTTATTCGTTACGTAAATGCAATGCCAACAAGTATTGGTTTAGTTAAAAGTAGACAATAAAACCCGCTAAATAAGTATCAGTTGATATATTATATGATTTGTGGAAGAAGTTTATGATAAGCGAAACACTTAAAGCACTGAAAATGTTCACCCTTCTTTCCATGAGTGAAGATAAGAACTGTGTTAACAAGTTTTGTACGCGTTGTTTATTATCTCAATTTCTTTCCAGCTTTGTGCCTCTTCTGTAAAATAAAAATGAGAAAACAACATTAATATTGAAAATATGAATGGTGTCATTCAAATTGAATAATTATATCTAATTCTTATTTTCGTTTAAACATGCCAAACATTGTTTGGCAGTTTTTTTTATGTTATTCAATTTGTATCTACCAACTATTTGCCGTGCTCTTGGCGCTTTCCTTTCATTGTCTTGCTTTGGTATGGTATATTTGCCGGTTTCCGTTGAATAAGGCTTACTTATTATATGGCGCGTCTGGTATTTTGTCTGCTATGATAAAATTGTATATTTCAGGTTCAATTCCATAATATTTAATGCAGTTCACGTTATATATTATTGATACTTTTTAATGATACGGCATTCAACATACAGTGGCTTGTACCATTCAACCTTATGAAAAAGACTCAGAATAAAAAATACTTCTAAAAGATAGGTGTCTCCACCTTACAACATTCACACACTATATTAGGCAGTTTATCTACAAATACACAATACAAAATACACTATTTTTGATCTGAAACAGAGTCGATTACAGCCGTCGTCTGCTTAATAAAACATTGCCTATAGATGAAGTATGATAACTTAGCCCCATATTTTATCATTGTTTATGGCTTGTTACATTAAACCGATCCTATAAAACATTGCTATCATGCTCATCAGTATTACCAAATCAGAGTTTTAATATATGGTTATTGATTCATCTGAGCTTCAAACGATGTATATTTTGTGACAGTCAACACCAGGCCATTTGTCTTAAATGACCACTTAAATTATCAAGGCTTAGAACACGTGTGCTGTAATAATTGTTATGAGCATTGTATTTTTATTTTAATAAATGTATTAAACCATATTGTTTGTTCTAATCAACATATCCGACACTGATTGTTTTGATAAATTATTACATTCTGTGTGCTTTGATGTCTTTAAACATCATATACCTACCCTGGGAATCCCAGCTAAACCAACCTCTTTTATTTGTAATATTTATATCATGAAATCAATAAGAGTACGCAAACTTCAATCGAACAATCATTTATCAGTCATAAATAGTAATGGATATGATCCGATATTGTCACAACGAGCATGATATTGTCACACTCAACTTTTAATGCGATAAGATTTGTATAGACCTGAGCTCTTAGCCTAATATCCATACAAGTATACAAGTACGTGCCTTGAAACATGTTATACTACTAAAATCATAAAATAGAAATGTGTTTAACCGAATATACATCACTTCTTACCAAAACAAAGGAGCGTACCATTAATTATGATTTCAAAATCGGCATACCGATTAATGCCCAAATTGCGGCGTGCGACGCATCGCCCTTTCAGCCTAAGAAATTCGTCGGATCCATATATGCAATTCTGTGTTGATTATAGCATTAGACATAAGGGCAACATACGGTGACGTATTTCAAATCTACATAAACGTAGAAGTAATCATGCATAAACATCGGCAAAAAATATCTAAAAATATGCCTTTCTGCGCACCATAGTTTAATAGTGACTAGATGTGTATCTTTGACATTAGCAAACCCATGCACTATCAATTACACTATCAAATAAACAAATATATCGTTAGGATATTATACAGCATAAGTCAGCATATTTGCATTCATTTCTAAAACGGTAGCAACATGAATCGTACAAGCCGTGTTCCGACTGAGAGCTGATTTATAACTGCTTATACATCGTCTCGGGATCTTAGTGGAAAAACAGAGGAGGGAAACGTCATGATATAATTTTTAATGTGATTAAGCGCTGCACAATAAATTATGACACCTGTAGGTATCTATCATTAAAGATCTAACTAAGGTATGAAAGTGAGGTAATGACGGGTGGGTGTTTTCCCGTTTATTTAGAGCATTTCAAGTGAGGGAAGCATTTTTCAAAAAAATAACATTAAATTAAGCTATTATGTCCCATAAAATTAGGCATGTACTTTGCCAGTATGTCCATCAATTTGAATACATATAGAGAAGTTAAAAATGGTCTTCATAATAAAAAATGCACGTCACAAATTACAAAACTTGAATTTTATGAGGGGCTAACAAACTAGCTTGATCATGGGATCTTTGGTTGTGAACAGAAACACATGCTATAAATTGTTTAAATTATGTAAATGTCAAGCATATAAACTTACTGAGTTAAGCTGTATTTTCTCTCTTCAGCAGTGAAACAGGGAAAAACCTAATTGCAGTGATTTATAACACAGTGTTAAACAATGGTAGTGTTAGCTGGATTTGGGTACTTTGATCAAAACAAATCAAGTTCACATCTTGGCAATATTGCTCTTTGCATTTTGAAGACTGTGTCTTCAACATAGTCCCTTGGCATAATTTTAGATTCCTGTTTTATATTGTTTTGATTGTTTCAAGCATTTCTGCGGTCTAACATTGACCATAACGTTTCATGCTAGTTATTATATTTTGTTTATGTGATATTCGTTGCTTCTTAGCTTAGCCTCAGTGCCTTTTACTGTTTGGTCGTACATGTCAAACACAAACACTCTGATCATAGTCCATCCTTAACGTCATTTTCATCACTGTCTCAATTTCCTGTATATTTATAATGGTATTTTCCAGAATGCTCCCTCTGATGGCGTAGGAAATGCATCCTCGGTTTAGGTTCATCTTCTTAATTATTATGAATGACTGTGAGAGCCAATAACTGAGTCAAAATCGTTCCGCCAGAAACACTATTTCCTATTGAGATGCAATAGGGCATGACGCTTATACACATGTTAGTTATAAGAGGAATTATCAAAAATATAAATTGACCATTCTGTGAAAATGTTTCATAACATAGGATATATACTTATAAGACAGTGTGACGATTTAAAGAAATAACATATATATATAAAGATGCAATTTTACCACGAAATAAATGCCATCTATTCAATCCAGGAAATGTTTCTACTGGCATGAGTTTGATTTTCTTGATAAGTTTCTACTTGAGAGATGAAAATGATGCGGAAAAATGAAATTTGTTGTGAAGGACATTACTTACAGTTACAATGGAGGGCAGAAGGACTCGGGCAGCAAGTGAGTTTTACATGCGATAAGCCGCACGGTGACATATTTTAAATATACTTAAACGTATAGGTTTTTAAATATGCTCAAATCTACGAAAAAATATCTTAATGCTGCTCTTTCGCAGATATACCGTTTTTACCAAAAAAAAAAATAATATTGTTTGTATTGGAAAAAAGTAATTATTTGCGTAAATATCTGCAAACCAGTAAAATTAGACTGCTCACAAAAAGATCAGATCGCAGATTTTCATATATATGTACGAAAATTAATGTTTTATGGCTTAAACGGTTACTAACGGTTTAAGAAAAAGTCATAAAATAGTATTTTTTTTTAACTTAGTTTTAAAAATCAGCGATCTAATATTTTGTCCGCAGTCTTATATAACTGGTTCCTATGCCTTTTCGCAAAAAAAATGGCTCGTTCCAAGACAAAAATTAAAAAAGTTGTAAAAAAAAATGTCAAAACGTTCAATCTGTGAGAGTGCAGCTTTAATAAATATTTTTCCGCACCATCATTTGCAATGCCATGCAATAAAAACTATAATGTCATATATACAAATATGTCGTAAGCACTTTATACAGCATGTAAATAAATATTTGCTTGCTTCTAGCAAAATGCACTTTAACCTTATTTATAACTAAATATACATCGTTTCGGGATCTAAGTGGATAAACCGAGGAGGGTAAGTTATGATAAAATGCAAATATGCAATGATGAAGCGCTTTACAATAAGTTGTGATAGGCATTAATCATTAAAGCCCTAGCTGGGATATAAAAGTGAGGTAATGGCGGGTGGGTGTTTTCCCCTTTTTTGCAAGCATTTCGAAACAGGGAAGCATTTTTTTAAAAATTTAAACCTACTTTTTAAACTATTATATCCCATAGGAAATAGTCATGCATTTTGAAAGTATGTCCATTCATTCTATTCATATAGCATAATTTTAAATTTAAAAAAAAAGAATATTGTAGGAGAAACTAAAAGCTGGCTTGATCATGTGATTTCATGCATGTAAACAAGCAAGTGCAATCAGAAGAATGTCTCAACATTATCACTTTGCATTAGTCTAGCTTCCTGTGTTAAATAAGTTTGATTGTTTCACGCATTTCTTCGATTTAACATTGACCAGAACATTTCATATCTCACTGTGCTAGATAGTCTATTTTGTTCTTGTGATATTCGCTACCCCTAAGCCTCTTTAACATCATTTCCCTTACTGTATCACTTTCCTTTATATTTGTTTTTTTCCAAAAGGCTCCCTCTGATGGCCTAGTCATCGGCTAATGTTCATTTTCCTAATTATTATGTTACACATCCTGTGACGATTGTTCGTTCACATCAATGAATTTGTTTTGTTTTGTTTTTCACAAAATCGCAATTATTGTGGTTAAGTAATGCTTCATTGGTTATGTTCTTCTCCTCGTTTAATTTATTAGACAAATCAATCTGCTTATATTCATCCGTATTCAATATTTCGTTTTCCAAAATAATGTATGTGGGAGCAATACAATAGAACCCAAATCTCCCCGCCAGAAATAAACTTTCCTTTTGAAATATGATAGGGTAGGGCGCAAGTTATTAAAGTAATTATGAAAAATAAAATTTGACCATCTTTGAAAATGTTTAAGAACATAGGCTATATACTTGTTACTTTTAAAGAAATAAAAAATAATAATATAAGGATACAAATTTACCATGAAATAAATACTACCGATCCAATCTATGAACTGTTCCTATTGGAAAGGGTCAATTGGTAAAGACTTATGACCTAGCATTTTGGAACATTTCTAAGCGAAAGATGTGAACACGTTATTTATAATAAAATGGTTTATTTGGTTGTATGTTTCAAAATAAATGTATGCAGTAAAAAACTGGTGGTATGTGCAACTTGAGTAAATCTTGCATGTACATCTACAATGAATGATCTAACATAATGGTTTTGTCGAACCTTCATATAATTGTATTCCCTGTGTAATAATACTGATACGGCTACAAATAACACTTCATCTTGAGGACATAATACAGCAAATTGTTTACTTTACTTCTTCAAACTATAGCGAGTTAATAGTATATGCCGGGTTCCCACCGAAAGCTGATTTGTAACTGATTTGATCAAACCCCGATATTATTGTAAACACAGAGCAGGTTAATGCAAATGATAAAACACTTTCAAACACTTAAAATCAACTGTCCTTAATAACTTGCGATTTACCTCTATAAAATATATCAGTAAAACTACAAAGTGTAAACTAATGACATTCAATCTTAAACATAGCCAAGTAGACATCATGAAGTAATTCTTAATAACCTGATCTATATAGACAGGCTTTATATATATATATATATATATATATATATATATATATATATATATATATATATATATATATATATATAAAGCCTGTCTATATAGACTTTAAAACAACAATTAATTTAATGTTTCGACCGAAACTTGTTTAACGACGAAAATAATTCTTCAATTTGTCTCCATTATAAACATTACAAAACATTTTTATATATAGAAAGGTAAGTGCATCTGCAAATTCAATTACAATATAAGATTGCTTTTGCTATATTTTAAGATTAAAGACTATGTATTTATTGTCTGAATTGAAATTTAACAGTTGCTGTACTGGATTTTAAATAGCATGCATTCATTCAATGTCCTAATGGCGATATTATTTGTAAACAATATATTTTGAATTGGTATTCTTCTGGTTATAATTCAAATGATTTCTTCTTTTAAATGTCTTCTAAAATATTAATACACTCTTAAAGGTCACAAGATATGTATACCATTTGTTACACCTGATAAATGTGTAAATCTTATGTTACAACTACAATACTAAGGGTTTTTAACATGATGTTATGAAAAGCTTTGGAATCTTACAGTAGGTTGTGATAAAACAAAATTACCAGTTTCAGACACAAACACTTGTTTTCAAAATATGATAATGATGATGATGATGATGATGATGATGATGATGATGATGATGATGATGATGATGATGATGATGATGATGATGATGATAATGATGATGATGATGATGATGATGATGATAATGGCAATGATGATGATGATGGTGATGATGGCAATGATGATGATGATGATGATGATGGCAATGATGATGACGATGATTGTGTTACAATAACTTATCTAAATTAAATATATTAAAGAAAAGAATAACATAGCTATTTTGTATTCATTACTAAGATAAAACACAATAATGAATAACGACTAAACAGAGCTATTAACATGGTTTAATATAATTCTGCATTGCAATCAAACATATCATTTATCTCCACAAGTCTAATTGTTCTTATTGTATAAGTATTGAACAGTCAAGCCCCTGGTCATTGTTCGTTGTCTGATTGAAGAGACGTAAAATATGAGTGCGCCTAACAAAGATGATCGTATATTTGACAAATTATTTTGAAATCGGCACAGCGTGTGTGATTTACTAATATTTTAATTAGAAGATAGCCTTATGACCCTATGTCTAAGATAAACGCTAGTCACGAAATATAACTTGGAAGAATAAATGTTCTGAAATTACCATACGAAATTCGGAAAAATGTAGACTAAGTAAGATTTGCGAAACTCATTATTATAATGTTTGCCCTATGACGCCACATCATTTGGAATATAAAGAAAGAAAGATACCATGTACACATATATAAAACAATTTAGATGATTCGGTAATTTAAAAATGCAATGGAAACTGAGAGCATTAAAGCTCGACTTGGTATGGCATACGGTCAATTACAATAGTTACGTAAAGAAAGTGGCAGTTACTAGAGCCGAGTCATGTGAATAGAAACCTTGCTATCAGTGATTTGTAATTGTCAATATTAACGTTCTTTTATCATCCTCTTACAAAAACACAAAACATGCAAACACAGTTGTGCTCCTACCTAGAGCATGTTCTATCTATAAATATGCAGAATCTACATACGTTACATTTGCACAAAAGCTGGCTGCACATGTATATTGTTCACTATAATAAAATCGCGAACGTTTAAATGTTTTCCTTTTTGAAAACCGCTCAACGTGGGCAAAATACGACCCAATCCTAAAAAACAGCACTGATCGGGAAACGCATTTTCATTTAGCCCATTCATACTTATTATTGTAGCGTGAAAGTACCGAATGTTTTTATTTTACTATAATGTGCGCATGCGCGAAACGTTCGATTTCTTATCTATCTCAATCGTCTCTATAACGGGTGTAAAATTTAACGATTTGAAAGAAAAAAATAATTAGGTTACACTTTACATAATTTTCTGACATAATTATATCAAGTTGCTAAATTTTAAAACAGGAATGGATTACTTATGATGGAGTATGGACTTCTTTTGCAATACGTGTAGTCAGTCCAATACAACAATCCGTTGCTATATATTCTTACACACCATATATGGTACACTAACGATATTCATATGTTGCCAAGCTTTATTAAAATATTTTTCTGAACTTATTTTTCATAGTGTTCGCGAAATAAACTTCGCCCAACCAGCAACTACTAATAACAAAAATCATCATATACATACAAAACTGTTCGAGAACATTTATTTCTTTATTACAGTGTGTTACAATAAGTTTTTAAACAAAATAAATAAAAACACTAATGATGTTGTTTTGTTTGTCGCTTATCGACCATTTACATAAACACAGAAAAGACTTATAGACGTGTTTTTAGAAATACAAAAAAACGCTCTCAGCATTACGTGAATGTCAAGTACATGTCTTCCTTATGTTAGCATGCCTTGCACTCGGTAGATATCTTCTATAACAAAAAATCAATATTCCCGAAGACTTTATCATCAGTGTGTTGTTAAGTGACAGGTAGACTTAGGCTAAGTGTTTGATTCAACTTTGGAAGTGTTCATATTACAGCACGCTCGATCTGTTTAATTTCAATCCGAGTTAATACCTAGCCATACAAAAGTTAAAATGGATGTTTTACATTGTTGAAATTCTAAATCAAGAGTTTAAAGCTAAAGTGATAATGTGTTCATGTGGGTGACAATATCATAGGTATTTAATAGAATGGTTTTGAAAGACGAGTAGTTTTGAATGACGGTATATTGAATAGGTGTATGGAGGCGACGATTAGTATCAGTATCGAATCTCGTCAATGTTTAACCCTATGTCTGATTTACGGTGCAGGGTTAATTGTTCATACAGTAGAACAATGTAACAACGACATTGTGAATACGGGCTTAATTGAGAAAATATTCTATATTGTCTTCAAATATAAATTATTGAAATGTGATATTGCCTATCGCGTAAACAGCTCAATGATCAATACTATTTCAGACGTGAGCCGTTCATAAATAATTCATTCCTGAATTTTTTTTTAGAAATGCAGGAATCCTTCATTTTATTCTACGTCATTTTCTTGTGAATCTTGTCTATGTTCGTTTTATTCTACGATATATTGATCTTGACACCATCCATTTTTCAAGTGCCTTTAGAGAGTGTTTGCTGATACAAATAATAATCCTTATTCATAATATGCTAACCTTCTTTCAGCCATGTTGGCTTCTTTTTCATCTTCGCAATCAGAAATCCAAAAGAAGAATGATGAATTGCTCGTGAATCGTTTTTTATCATAGTCTTATTCAGGCTGTCTGGAACGTGATTGGTCATTTAAGGTTGATTTTTATAACGCTTATAAGTGTGTGCGTTATATTTCAAATCTTATTTTGATTAGTCAAATTCTGCCGTAAAATGCTTAATGCCACAAGTGGATGTTATTAAGTGTATGGTCAGTTATCGAACATTAAGTCGTTATCATGGATAAGGTATTACCAAGTACTTAGTTATGTTGCAATGTGAACTACTAAACCCAAATGGGAACGTTCAAAATATGAAGAAAAAAAAACAAATAATATTATTAAATTTGATATTTTTACTTGATTAAGACCAAGAAATACACCCATAGACCGTTATCTACAATTTGCGTTAGAAATGTCACGCAAATGCATTTTTAACTCGCTTAATTATTTTAAGGACATATATAGTAATAAATTCATTTTTGTGAATAATAATATTTGTTCCGTCAATTTATATTAGGATTTATCGGGTCTTATCAAAGCCGTTTTTTGCGTTATGTCGTATATAAATTAACACATTTCGAAGCGTTTCGGTTGGGTGCTTTTCAACGCATGCAACATTTCTTACGGTGATAAGACAATAAAGCTTGTATATAAGGTTTCAGCAAAGTGCATCAATGATACAGATGAAAATTGACCAATGGAATTATCGGAAATGAAACGACCTTTACGGTTGCAAGTGATGTTTGAAAATAAGCCAACATTGATTGGCACATTTAATCGGTTAATTTAATTTGAATTGAGTCAAATTACTAATATTTAGAGATGCAAACGAATTTTCGAATATTCGATCAACGTTTGGTATTCGAATGTCAAAATCGGTATTCGAATATTCGAAAAAAAAGTGCAATAAAGAGAAAAAAGCCTTTTGCCTTCAACCCTGTTGTTGTTTATAAAGTTCGTTTGTCCTGTTTCTACAACGATGCCTGAGGTGTGAATGTGGTGACCAAACACTAAACACGCGTCATATGTCATTAAGAGACATATCGTCTCGTACTATAAAAAGTCACCCTAATGCAAAATAGCTGGCAAGGAATCAGCTTTAACACCAATGTGTTGTCTTGGCAGCAAATTAAGCTGTGCAACAAAGCGTGATGATATGAATGCCATGTGTTACAATAACGTTTTGACATATATGTGCTTTAAACTCTTTTCCATGATTCGATACAATGTTCTTTCTTACAAATGTAGATATATGTTATAGCGATTTAGAATATATTTTCTATATTGTTGTACAACAGATGAGTCAAATCCACATATGATTTCGTTTTATTATTTTATTACTTCCCGAGTTGGTTTGGGTTTTTCATAGTTATATGAAGTCATTTTAGAGGTCAATCTCAGAACGTGCCTGTTCGTCCTACGGAAAGACCCTCCATTTTGCGCAAAACTCTATTTGACTAGGAATCCATCTTATTTCACATTGTTTACATATATAATGGCAGCAAAATTGATATTATTCGATTTATTTTCTTCCTGAAAATAGAGAATTTCAAAGGCTCATTTGGGGAAATCAGGGTCCGCCGCGCATACTGGCTACGATATAGTAGTGTTAAAATGCTCCGGCTATTACTTTAGCGAGTAATAATAGTACCGGGGTAGTTTACTACATCTTCTAAAATATATATTTCGGTAATCGGATATTCGATCGAATGAATTAACGAATATTCGAAAATCAATTTTGCGCTTCGTTTGCATCCCTACTAATATAACATAACATTTTTCTCTTTTTAAATATGTTATAACCTATTTTTTTTTTGGCTAGTTAAACGAAGTCCGTTTTATAATTTCAAACCTGGATGCTTGTTCGAAACGCATCATCAGAAAAGAAAGTCACGCATACTTTGCGTTTTAAATTTAGCACGATAGAATGTAATTATTTGATTTTGAATTTGGTTTCTTGATAAGGCATACTTTAAATGTTGATAAAAATGTATACATATTTATGCTATATTTATGTTTTATTAATTGCATTTTCAAAAGAAATCTTGTTTCCATCAAATGTTCTCAAATTTCTGAGTTTGAACACGATTGTTATGGTATAACCCCATAATATCAGATGCATAAGTTGTGCAGCTGGATACCAGGGAATTTCACACAAATGGCATTGTAGAATCAGAATTGGTTGCGATATGTTTGCGTGATGAATATATGTTTGTTTGTACATAAATTGTCTTGCTAAAATAAATGAAAATTAGATACATACAACTATGTGGAGTTATACCTACTGGAACCATGCCCTTCTGTTACTTTAACCCAACACGTACTTTTCAAAAATTGAAGAAAATGTTATTTCTAATAAGTTGTTGTTAGACAAAGTATAACATTAAGTGACCGCTTGAATTATTTTCGATCATTAATTAAAATGTGTCCTACTGGGACTACTGCATGATACATTGCGGCTACTTTGCTTTTGTTTCTAGAAGCTTGAGCTTCTGGTCAGCTCACGTGTATATATTAGAATATGATTATGCCGCATGGAAGCTACATAGGAAATGCCGTGAACAATTTGTGGAAGAAACAGTTACACGTTATGAAGTAGGGGACATTATCCATGGATATGCAAAATAAGGCCGTTCATGAATATCCTTCAGCACATATATTAAAGAAGAACTAAAGCACATCATTTCGAAACCATGTGCTTGCTCCGTGCTATTAACAGGTCTTGCACAACAAAGCTAAGAGTGTTTTAAATGTAAAAATATGAGAAGGGATCCTTAGTCTTAAGATCTGGAAAAGTTTAAGTTATATAATTGTTTGCAAACAAATCACTTATTATGTATTTAATCACGAAACTACGATGATGAAAACGCGATAGTACGATTATCAAAACACGACAGTACGATGATGAAAACACGCCAGTTCGATGATGAAAACGCGAAATCACGATATTACGATGATGAAAAGACGAAAGTACGAGGGTGAAAACACGACAGTGTATCGCATTATCATCATCGTACTGTCGTATGATCGCGTTTTCGTTATCGTACTGTCGCGTTTATATCATCGTACTGTCGCGTTTTTACCATCGTAGTATCGTGATTTCGCGTTTTTATCATCGTACTATCGAGTATCGCGTTCAGATCAACACATTCACAGGCGATGGCAGTTATTAGAACACTTTTATGAGACACGTTGGCAGCTACAGCGTCAGCGTTGTCGCTACCCTTTAATGGTAATATATGACTGCTCGGTATCATCCATAGCATAAATATTGAGACACTGGCCAGAAGCAAGCATACTATCCGTGCATGTTTTGAATAAAAACGTGACCATGAAATCATTTTCAGTGGAGTTTCTGAGACAATTTTATAATTATCGTTTATAGTTATTGGAGATTATTGAAGATTCTCACTTAATTCCGTATTTGTTTAACCTATCAAAGTTAAACACTGGATTTGTTTTAAAAGTGCCTTTTAATTCAATATAATAAAATCCCTTTTTATACAGCACAATATGCATTTTAATTGAGATTTGTTTAAAATTCACGATTTTATTTAATCCCTACACGTGTTCTTTAACCACATTCTTAAGGAAATAACGATTTGTTTATACTTGTTAAAAAGTACCGTTTATGTTTATGTTATTTGATTGTGCATAAACATCAAATTTTTGTTTCGTATTAGCAATTTGTTTTTGATGAGTAATAAAGCATTTTCTTCTTATTTTGCACAAAAGCGTGAACTCTGTAACATCTGACTTTTTTAACTAGAGTAGCATCCCTTGACTTCAATACATACATGTACGTAAACTATTTATACGCACAGTTCAAATACATATTTCGACATTACAGATAGCGTTAAACTTAAAGTAAATTGAAACCGAAAAAATAAAAATAATAAAAAGTTAGGTATATAACAAATGGACTATTATTTAAGCACGTTGTTCTGGTGACCTTCATCATGTCTCGTACCAGTCACCACAAAAGCGCCTCATAACATCACCTTTACATTTAAGGATTAAAATTCGACATGTTGCATTTTATTGGGGTATGGTATGCAATGGGGCTGTTCAAAAGGACTCCACCAACTTCAATATTGCATACCATACCCCAATTAAACCCAACACGTCGAATTTTAATGCTTATATTTACATTTATTCAAATCTTCATTTTTGCTAAAATAAATAGATTATTCAAGAGCTTTTATTCTTTTTTCTTTCTCTCGTTGTTTTCGACGGTGGGTAAATTAGAACAGCTATCGTAACCTAATGTTATACAACAATGAATGCGCAGATAAAATAGTTCCTTATTTATATGTTTTTTTTCTATATTTTCAAGGTCAATATATATTATAAATACGTACTATAACTATAAATATACAACTTGAGTTATGAAAAATTAACATAAAAAGAAAAGAACAAAAATATCGCCACCTACAAAGTTCTCATTATATCTCGCGTGATTCGCGATACTAGCGTTTGTTAAACCACGAGTTTCAAATTTGAGAGAAATTCCAGTCAATTTACTTGTTGAGCGTTATTTTGAAGAATCAGTTGGTGTATGAATCATGTTGGAATACGGTGTTGGACAAATCAGCAAGTGCATTGTCATTTCTTTGGAAGTAAACATTTAATGAGGATGAAACGTCTCTGTGGAAACGACAGTGGCAGTGACAGTGGCTGTGGGTGGGGTAACGTGAACTTTCGCGGAAGGAAAGCCAGAAGACAGGAAAAGACCTAGTGTTGAACTGAGCTCTTTCTTCTAGACGTTGCTGGGTGTACTACAAAATGTTATTGTTTCATTTCCTCGATTTCATGTTATGTCTTTATTTTTTACCAAATGTCAATTCCAAAGTCCGAAATAAGTCGTCATCATTGTAATTTAATATTTCTTCAACTGTTCCATCCATCATGAAATCATCTACATTAAAATCAATCAAATTGTCGTTGCTTATTTTGTTTTAACTGCTTTACTGCAGATTACAGTTTTGCATGTTGTCAATAATTTTACTACAATTTCATTGAAAAAAATAATTCCATAGTAAATATGCCCCGCCCATTAGTATTATTGCACCCAATGACAGGACAGTAGTATCAAACAAACGCACGCGATTTCGATGGGAAATGCCATTGCAGTTTATATAGAAATAATGTGAAATTGATAAACAACAACCATCGTTAAAGAATGAAGCGTTACTGTAAATATACTTATATAATAAATGTTCTCAATCTATGACTGATAATGCCAGGTAGGGGTAACAGTCTTAATCAATACATGCTAATAACGTTTTATTTAAAAACATATTACATGAAGTAACACAATATACAAGAAATACACACAGACACATTTCAAAAAAAAATTCGGTTTAAATATAATAAAAAAAAATCACGAGTAATTTTATCAGAACTTTATGCACAAAAAGTGTGTATATTTAACATAGCGGGACTAGAATAATATATCTTCGATGACAGGCGTTCCTCGTTACCATGCATATTCGTTGTAGTTGTCAACATCGTTGGCAAACGGCGCTATATCACGCAGTCCTCTGAAATATACAGTTGTTCTATTTCAATACAGCGTATATATGTTGCTAAAGTTGCCCATGTGTATATTATGTGTGTTTGCCATGCCATTCAGGTTCACAATCTCGAACACACTTGAATTGTAATGTTTCGACTTTGTATGGCTGTAACGGATATAGATGTATTTCAAAGTTGTGTTTGCTCAATTTATTTGATTGTTTTTATGTATTTTATTCTTGTGGTAATGGACTGCATACATACTCACAGAATATTTTAATTCATGTTATTGCGTACGTAAATACTTGGCGAGGCCCAATCACAAACGTCACATTATGGATTCCTGTACCACTTCAAAGAACATATTTAATATATTTAAGACAATTTAAATTCATCTCGATAAAACAAGTGTCATTTATTCAACAGAATGAAAAATCAACAGAACTAGGACTCGAGACGTATTAAAGTAAATCTTATTGATATGAGCAGATTTTATTAACACGAAAGGATAGCAAAATGTACAATGTGGTTTTGTTAAGTGGCATTTAAGATAAAAAAGGATTACTATCGAAAATCGATCGTTTACGGCATTCTCGAAATATTTTTTTTTAGATGTACCCGTGTAAGTATCATTAGGTAAGATGGGATCCCGGAAATGAAATGTGTTTTAAGAAGTTTAATAAGTTTTCAACTCTATGCAGAATATGAAATAATGATTGCACCAAATGCCTTCATAACTTGTAATATCGTGCTTGTCAGCAAGCATCGAGTATTATAATACCCTAATCAGAATAAATTGATATAATTTTTACGCCGATAAATTAAAGTTGCCTTGAAGTCAAGATAATCGTATTACCCATGCAAAAACGTTTGATTGAAGTTCACAAATAACGCAATAATAAGTTAAGTATTTGATTTGTAATCATTTAAACTGGTTGAAATTTGTGTATATTTCTCTGCTTAAAATAATAAATATACTTATCAACAAAACAGCGACACTCGCATGGCACACCAGGAATACACAGAACGTACAAGTCGTATTTATCTAGGCTTGTATTGAAGGTAGCAATCACTAGGGTTCAGACTGTCACTTGGGCTGTATAGGATAACTGATTTCTGTGTGCAGTGAATACCTAGCGGTTTTGTGATATAGCTAGCATCACGTATCATACGAACATTCAGCACATATACCTAGTGATACCATCATAATGGTTTAGAGGCCATCTCCTCTGTTAGATGCTGAGACAAAGGGACCATGAAACGCTCCGGGCGTTAGCATTGATATTATTCATTAGTTGCAGCTTTGACGCAAAGTGATGACGGTAGATGCGGCTTGCTAAAGAAATTTCGATTTTTTGTAACTGGCACGAAGTTCTGCAACAAAGTCCTCCAATCACCAGCCATACGGCATAGATCCAGAAACAAACCCTTAACAAATTACGGGTTAGTCCGGGGTCCGGCTATAAGAGGTTTATGCCTTGTATGCTAAACATGAATAGCCTTGGGCACTTGTATTGGCATGAAGCACGTTTAGCGAAATACTAATGTAATCAAGCGAGTCCTAGTTAATGAAACAAGCAGCTTTTGGAGGAAAAAGTTGCTCTTTCGCCAGAAACGAGCCATCCGTTCAAGGTCCAGACGGTTTTCTGTACGCTAGAATGAGTTACAACTTATAAAATTTCTTAATATAACTGATGATCCGGATCTAGAGACAAGTTCGTAAACGATTATATTGAGCGGCTTGAAAGCTTTGCAAACAACAGGAGTTGCATAAACCCAATTGCCTGTAGACCTGAAATCACATTGCCGAGGTAAACATTAATGCTAATTTGCAAGAAAACACCAACAGAAACCAGCGTTTAAATAAGGCTGTGTTTATAGCAAAATCACCGATATGAGACATTCAAAACATTTCACTTAGTGTTGCAAGGTTTCCTGCTTACAGTATAAGAAAGATAACATTCGACGGTCCTTGATGAAAACCACTTACTTAACGGCGACAGTGGTGTACATGTAATGGGTGAGTGTCAATTTAAGATCAATATGAACATTAATAGTTAAGATAAGGGGAAATAATCGTGATTAGTTATTTACGCTTTGCTTGTATCGATTAATAACCCTTCCACAACTCATGCCTTTCTTGTATCTTATGTATTTTGGGCCACTGGCCTTTAATTACTGAATAAACTGTTGATTTGACTTTTGAATAGAAATCATATTGAATGGCGGTAAGATTGCTTATTGAGATTAATTTAGTTTATTTGTAAAAGAAGAAAAATATAATAGCTTATTCAAAATTTGATGTCTTTGTCAGTATATTCCAAGGCTTATTAAAAGTATTGATCAATGATATAAGTGTTTAAAACATCCAATTGATTGCGGCAATATTAGGAGTTGTTTAAATAGTCTATCATATTTGGTTTTAACCAATATTTAATTTATCATAACGATCAAGCTTTTCTACCGACTTTGTATTTGAATGCTTTATGATTTGAAAGAATATTATTCATATTCTTTCTTGCGGACTTGAATTTATTGATTTGAACGTGACAGATTATAACATTCCATTGTGAGAATGAACAATATCAATATTTCAATTCAGTTCGACATTACAAACAGTGTATATTCAAAATACGATACTCTACAAACTAGAAAAAAACAAAAATATAAATTAAGTCAAAAATAGATAGAAAATTAATTTATATTTGTTTCCCAAATATTGCATTCCACTGGTAATAAAACTGCATTATGGTTAATATACTCTCCCTACACATTAGTTTAGTATTTTTTCAAATGCATATTTTCTCAATTGCAATAATATTAAAGCTTCCAGAAAATTCCTAAGTGGCAAATTTACCCTCCTAGGTATTGGGAACAATATAACCCAACGGGTAAATGTTTAGCAAGTACACGATATTGTTAGAAGTTCTCTTAAAGAGATGAGGGTATTCAAAAGTGGCAGTTTATGGTTGGACTTCTACAAATTTATTGTTATAAGTTACCTAAAAAAAAAATAATCATTCATTTGTTTTATTTTTGTATCCCTTTTTCTTAAATAAGTCATTGTGTTTACTTCCGGCTCATTGATTTCTGGAATAACATCTGATATATGCATTTGAGGTTATTTACTGTTTGTAATGCTTCCAAAAGGAAATTCGTATTGTTTTATTTGAACATTGGAATTGAATGTTTGAGAATGACTGAAAATAACGAAAGGTCGGCGGGATGTATTAATCGATGCGGCTATTGCACGCAGTCTTTTTTCGACCCCGTTGCTCACTTGCCAAGAACGACAATACCAATACGAAGCCACCATCTACTCCAATGAAGTCAGCACAATTGGCATTTGTTCTAGGCAGCTACCAGTGACTTTGTCCATAAGGTGCTACGAGGAACAGCTGTGGTACAGGAAGATCAATAATTATGTTTAAATAAAAATGTGTTTACACTAGCCATCGCTATTTCCACCCTTATGACTATGGTTTCAGACGGTTGTAAGAACAAAATAAGTTAATGTATATTTTTAACAAACACAATAACTTTAAACAGCAATGACTCTTGACCCTTACTACACAGTTGTTGAAAAAAGAACCACTCGATTATTTTTTTCTGATTTAAATCCGCGGGGATTATTACTGATTGGTATAAAAGCTTTCAATAACGTAAACAATTCAGAGCTTTGTGCCAACCCCAGCTAATATTTTGGACACTGACCTATACTGAAATTCTGTTGCAAAGCAAGACATTGGTTCACAAATTTAGTTACACTATAAACACTTTAAACACTTAACAAAAAGCAGCAGTGTCTTCCAAATTCGTCAGACAACCTTGTTATAAATTCAAGTAATATTGTTTTCCGTTAATTTGCAAAATGTGTAAGACTTATCATTTTCAGGTTAATTGTTATTGCAAAGTCAAAATAATCTAAATGTTGATGAAGAGTGTGACTTCGCTGATGGTTCCCTACTCATGTAACATAGGGCATTTCTGAAATGGATATACTGCATATGAACAGATGTTTCCAGTGAATAGCCTGCTATAATGATTTTGAACTCCGTTTGAATTTTAATCATAACATCAAACGCATAACCTTACGGCTCATGCAAGTCTTAATATTATTACAGAAAAAAGAGTACTTTAAAAACCGAGCATATGACACTCAACATTCTCTCTCTACTTGTAAACCTCAAGCCGCCACTCCTTTAAATTTGGTGTCACTCATTATCTATACCGCAAGGCTTTTCAATGACTAATTGAGTCAGTAAAGTATTCATTCAGATATGACTACATTGACGATATGGAAATAATTGCTTAAACTTTTAATAGCGTTCAATCTTTACATTATCCATAAACTACTAAACATTTTCATTTTGACATTTCAATTCAAATACACCTTCTAATTATTTCACCACAAAGGAGTATGAACGAAACATGACACTTCCGTTACAAACGTGCGGTGCTCGGTGCCACGACAAAACTGCATTGTATTATAAAAAAGGAAATGTTTACGAATGACTTTTGAATTTGCATTAATGGGATATATTTCAAGTAACTAATCTCAACTACAGCTATTGGTATGTACTATATATATAGTTGATATGTTTAAATTTCGCTTGATGCTATTTTATGATTTAATTTTTGATTTGTAGTTTATAAAAGTTGAAATTTAAATCAAAGTGTATACAACTATTTCTTATATTTTTATAAAAGAAAGGAAGGGTTAACTGATTAAATCTTTTAAAGAAGCCTTAATTCTTTGCACATTGGATACACATCACTATGAAGAGTAAACAGGTGAAAATAAAGCGCATAACACAAACGTGTCTGACGCAAATCGATAGCGGTTATTTTAATGGGCATAACACAAACGTGTCAAAAGCAAATTGATAGCGGTTATTTTAATGGGCATAACACAAACGTGTCAAAACAAATTGATAGCGGACATTTTCATGGGCATAACACAAACGTGTCAAAGCAAATTGATAGCCGACATTTTCATGGGCATAACACAAACATGTCAAAAGCAAACTGACATCGGACATTTTAATGAGCATGTCATACAAGTGTCAAAAGCAAATTGATGGCGGGCAAATTAATGGGCATATCACAATCCTGTCGAAAGCAACTTGATAGCGGACATATGAGTTTTGAATATAACGAACGTGACAAAAGCAATTTGATAGCGGATATATTAATAGGCTACCACAAACGTGTCAACATCAAATTGATAGCGGATATTTAAATGGGCATAAGACAAACCTGTCTAAAACAAATTGATATCGGACATATAAATGGGATTATCGCAAACGTGTCAAAAGCGAATTGATAACGGACATATACATTTTATATATCACAAACGTGTCAAGAGCAACTTGATAGCGGACCAACTAATGGGCATATCACAAACATTTATAAAGCAAATTGATAGCGGACATATACATGGGCATAACACAAACATGTCAAAAGCAAATTAATAGCAGCCACATTCATGGGCATATCACAAACTAGTCAAAAGCAAATTGATAGCGAACGTATTCCTTTGGAATAACACTAACGTGTCAAAAGAAAATTGATAGCAGACATATTAGTAGGCATAATTATCAAAAACGTGTCAAAGCAAATTGATAGCGGACATGTTAATAGGCATATCACAAAAAAATCAAAAGCAAATTGATAGCGGACGTGTTAGTAGGCATATCACAAACGTGTCAAAAACAAATTGATAGCGGACAAATTTATGGGCATATCACAAAAATTTCAAAATCAAATTTATAGCGGACATACTGATTGGCATATCACAAACATGTCACAAGCAAAAAATGATAGCATATATATGAATTTGGATTATCACAAACGTGTCAAAAGCAATTTGAAAGCGGACATTACATTGGGCATAACACAAACGTGTCAAAAGCAACTTGATAGCGGACATATTAAAAGACATATCACAAACGTGATAAAAGCAAAGTGACAGCGGACATATTAACGGGTATATCACAAACATGTAACAAGCAAATTGATAGCGGACCTATTAATTTGAAATTTCACAAACGTGTCAAAAGCAACTTGATAGCGGACATAAAAATGGGCATATTACAAAAGTGTCAAAAGGAACTTGAAAGCGGACATATAATTGGGAATAACACAAACGTGTCAATAGCAACTTGATAGCGGACATATAATTAGGCATTATATAAACATATCAGAAGCAGCTTGATGACGAACATGTTAAAAGGGATAAAACAAACTTGGTTATAGCAAACTGATAGCGGGCAAAATAAAGGGCATAACACAAACGTGTCAAAAGCAAATTGATAGCGGACATATCAATTTGGAACATCACAAACGTGTCAAAAGCAAATTGATAGCGGACATATTCATAGGCATATCACAAATGTGTCAAAAGCGCATTGATAGCAGACATATGAATTTAGAATATCACAAACGTGTCAAAAGCAACTAGATAGCGGACATACTATTTGGCATATCACAAACGTGTCAAAAGCAACTTATTTTAATAGCGGGCATTTTACGAAGAGTAACACAACAGTGTCATAAGCATTTTGATAGCGAACATACTAATGGGCATAACACAAACGTGTCATAAGCAAACTGATAGTGAACATTTTAATAGGCATAACACAAACGTGTCATAAGCAAATTGATCGCGGGCGTTTCAATGGGCTTACCAAAAAACGTGTTAATAAATTAATAGCGTACACATTCATGGGTATAACACAAACGTTTCAAAAGCAGATCAAAAGCGGATATATTAATGGGCATAACACAAACCTATCAAAAACAAATTTATAGCAAACGTTTCAATGGGTATAACTAAAACGTTTCAAAATCAAATTGATAGCAGACATATAATTTGGCATAACAGAAACGTGTCAAAGTTAATTTGTAGTGGACATATACATAGGCATGACTTAACCGTGTCAAAGTAATTGTATAGTGAACATTTACATGGGCATTACATAACAGTGTCAAAAACATTTTAGCAGACATATTAATAGGCATAACAATTCAATTATATATTAAAGTTTATTAGCACAAACATGCAAGTTTATCGCATTTACATCTAGCAGTAACATTCACAAACATGAGAAATGAATGCTCATATAATGACATAGAGTATTTACTCTATTAACATATTGATTGATATTGCAAGAAAAATGCTAAATTATTAAAAAGGGCGGTCCTATTAAAAAAAAAAAACTAAAAACCATCTATAGCTGCAAGTACGGACCAGGTTCATACAACCTAGTGTATATTTTCACTGAACAAGCAAACAATAAGACCGTGGGCCTGGTATTGTATCTGAATATAATTTGGCTTTTTAAAATAGACACGACATTATCTTACAGTTCAAACATCTCTGTAAAGCTTAGTTCTTATCTAGTTCATACGAACACTTTTATCGATTATTCAATTTCAAAAAAGGGCAATTGTACTCGATCACAATATCATTAGAACTCTACAATTGAAATGGCAGTGGTTTTAAAACGTGCTAGATAATACGTATTTCGGCAAGAATATATGTCAATGTCTTGAACACTATTTGCATCTACCAAGGGTATAACTAGACACGTGTTTGAACCAGAGTGATGGACCTTGTTGTACATTTTTGTATGTTTCTCTTGAACCATGTTTGAATACCTTGAACTGTTGTTTGGTTAAATATTAACAAGGGTGAAGATGTTTACATTTATCAGATGTTTTTATTAATACCACTATGATGACGAAGTTGACACTAATTAATATATAATATCTATATTAGTAAAAGGTAATCCATGGCATGATGTTGGTCTCGCCTAACGACAGTTGTAGCCTGGAATTTGTTATTTATAACAATTGTACTTGTACATAAATGTATATTGCATTTTTTTATATGGCAGGGCTTAATTGGGAACTCGCCTCACGAGTTGTACAATGCAAGATATATGTCAACGTCGTCGTGTCCATGAAATATCTAGTTTGTACATTATCATATATTATAAAGATACGGCTGGTCATTAAACGGATATAAAACAAAAATAATGCAGTTGAAATTATAGCTTTTTGATATTATAATTTGTAATAATATGCCATACGCATATGCTGAAGGTTTAAACAAACAACATCAATTCTAATGCATTATAATTAAAGTGTTTTATGTGCAAATGACTTTCTTTTTAAATTTTTTTTCGACATACATGTTTTTCGCAATACATTCAATTTAATAGCCAGGGGGCGTGTCTGTTATGATTAAATATACGTTGGGTTAACCAAATTAAATAGTTTTATTTATCTCTACATATCTACAAAATAATGCGAATGTTTAAAGCTGATATTTTCATCAATATTTTTAATAAAATGCAGACAATCCTTTTTGTAAAATATCTTTGACGGTTATTAGAGTCATCAAATTACGAATTTACATTTTCAAATAGAGCTCTTCAAACAACCTTAATTTACGTAATTTGAAGCTTGCATACCGAGGCATTCAATATTGATCGTCAAGTGACACTCACCCATATCATGTTACCATTCTCTCTGTTTAAAAGATGCCCCCCTTTTATGAACATAGAATGTTAGCAATCTTATTCCAGTGCAGAAATATTACTTCAAAGGCTAGTACAAACTAAAAATTGTTAGCGCTTTATCAGCAGTTTATTATATTTATTAAATCTATCAATTATAACCAAATCATTACATTTCGATGAGTCAGATGAATAAGCGCAAGCTATCGACATTTAACAATATCGCTTATGGCTCGATAAAAGGGAATGCGTATTTAAAACATCTGATAAATTAACCAAAAATTCTGGTGTACACTATCAATGTTTGAGCCTAAAGTATACTTACCAATGACCAATACACCGTACAATCTCAATAAATAGACCACACATAAGTTAAAAGATTGATCTATTGATAATCGAATGTTCAGTGAAACAATATTTTACTGGAACACATGAATGTACTAGTGGCTAAAAGACCATATGTATTTAACCTGCAATTTGTCCTCATATTTAGCAATAACAAGACATTCAATTAAAAACATGAGCCCTATAGGAGCCAGCCTTAACGTTTAAACAATGAGGAATGAAGGTTTTGCAAACCTCACTATAAAAGTATTTGGTGATATTTTATTCAAACACTTGTCATCTTTTAGATGGATGAAATGTGTAAGAACTGCATATATGGGGGTTTGGTTTGATATAGTGCAAACTTTTTTAAAACATTTCTCAAACTCAATCTAAAAGGAAACTCATAATGTATCGCTTTTATTTCATGTTATAAATATTACATATATAGTTTTTGTTAAAACGCTTATATTTATAGTTCATAAATATATATGGATATCCTAGTTAAAACACTTGGCAATGATAAATTTTAAATCCATTGAACCCTTTCAAAATATAAGGATACATGTATTAAGCCCCGACCCTGCACCACAAGTTTTGAAACTTTACATTTAGTGTTTTCCTAACATTCATGTAAATATCATTGAGCACCTTGATACCGCAAATACAAGATCTCCGAGTATCGATTTACTTTTACGACCTTGCCTCTTTATAGGCAGATGTGTCATCAATTGGATATGCATATAAACGGCTGGTTAAAGTAAACACGAAAGCTGAGGTTTGTCCTTGAATTCAGTTCGCTTGCGGATCATTCATAATACTATAAAGTACTTATTTGTATGTAATGTATTGGATTTCGTTACGGTGAACAGTAGTATTCATGGAAAATACCTCAAATATATCAGAACTTTACATGAATGTAAATTAAACGCATTGATACCCCAAATACACAAATAACTAGAACCATTCCAACGAAATAAATTGACGAGTAGTGTTAGTAAACAAATGTACTGAACACTTTTCTGAATTTACAGCCAACAATTTGTACGTTGACCCAGTCAAAAGGGCAAGATCAAACACTTTTATGTAGTTAGACTCCAGACAGTATGCGATTGATTTGATGTATGATAATCGTGTAACCGTTGAAAGCTTTTGTTACTAAAACACTGCACAGTAGTGTAAAGAAAGACATTTATTCGGGGTTTGTATTATCAATACCTTAAATGACATTGATGAGATCATTGTGTGCATGTACATCAAATATGTCGAAGTTTATCGGTGTTGCAAAACAAATATGACACTCATTTTTATGAATCAATTGAAATAAACACAAATTGTCAACTGTTTAAGCATTTTAATCATATGTTTTGCATATATACAATCAGCAAGCAACACCATTTTAATCAATACTTATGTGAATAACTACTGAAACAAGCTCAGTAGCCAAAAGTTTAAACATAAACACCGTTTAATGACACAGGGTAAACGCCAACGACATAGAACACAAACACACAAAAAAATACAAACAAGAAACTTTGAAATACAGCACAAAACTACACAAACAGCACAGTGTATATATACTATATAAAAACTAGATATATTTATCAAGGATTGTTAGGTACCGCCTTAGAACGGTCAGTAAAATGTAAATTTACTGGGGGTTTTAACCGGTTTACGTGCACAAACTTCACTATTATCCCAACTATCCTGAATAAAGAAAAAAACGTACAGGTAATAAGGTACATCTTATCAAAGTATGCATTAACTTGAGGAAACTTAATAATAAGACAAATAAAAACAAACTAATAGGTAAACCCCAAGGACTAAGTAAACCATAATTTTATTTGTCATCAGCAATAAGAAAATAGCAGTATCGCCTACGTCTTTATGACAAGAATATTTTTACATCGGATTCCTCAATATTAATTTGATCTTTAGGTGCGAAATGATAGGCCTCAAAGAATACAGAAAGAGACAAGCAAAACACAACAAACATAAAAATACGTATTAACGAATGACCGCCGGCTTGCTTGTGTGTGTTTTTTTGCAATACGTGAAAATTAATAAGTTATAGGAATAACGATTTTAAGCCATAATTAACATATGTTAATATATGTAGTTCGTACACGAATATTTCCCCAAACCCCCTTGTTGTATGATTTCAAATATAATGTATAACTAGTTTCAATTAATGCAACTTGTAGGTATCACTCGATGCATCTTTCTCGTTGACTGACACTTAAATCACATAACGCCATCTTAATGCATCTTCGATCTGTATGAATTTAACTACCGCCACAATTGTCCGCGTGAAGAGTAGTCACTCGCACCCAGTGCCCAAACTCTGTCAGAGCGTAATCCACGAGCGAGATAACATCATCTAGCCTATGAATTCCACCTCCATCCTGCACTATAGTCTAGGATTTGTCGATTAGAAAATTGTACTGAATCGGAAGTGCGTCGTCCCGAAATCCGAATAAATGAACTTTCTATAAATACATTAACATATTGTTAAATAGTCAGAATTTTCTTTCGGAAAAAAAACTATTAAGAAGTAAGATAGTGTCACAAAAAAAACACGTGTGAAGGCACTTATTTTGGTGCAAAGGTCGAAGTCCTCCTAAACGAAAACATTTGACGTATAACTTAGAAGTGACAAAGTACAAAGGTCCCATCTGGCGACTGTGTTGTGGCAGGCATAAGTTCTGAGCAAAGATGAACGTGTAATGTGCATGCTGAAAGTCAGTTGAGCATGGCTGTTCGTCTAATTACAGCGACTGTTTTTATTGAAAATGCATCGAAGTACATTAGAAGGGCAAAAATAAGTAATGAAGGTAAACGGAGTTTTTATTTCAATATATTTCTTCTGATTCAGCAGCCAGCTTCTCGTCGTCTGTCGTGGCATCAGCAACTTCTTTCTGTGTCATCTCGCAAGTGACACACACGTCCTATTGGCTGATGAAATTAAAATGTGAATAACTTATGCAGCATGATATGCATAGTACTACATACCTTGATGTTTAGACACAGTTCATGCCACAATCTGCAGAACGTCCTATATTTAATACATCTTCAGGTTGCTTCAATGCACGACTTCTCATATAATTTATGCATTTTCGTCTTTGTGGTGGAGCTGTGGAGGAAAACTGGTGCGTCCTTGATTCTCCCTCTGGGTGCTGCATGCATGGGCATTCCTTCAACATCAACTGCAACATTCTTTGAAAATGATACATTTTCAATATCTTGAGAAGTTAACGCATGAATTTGCCTTAGTCTCCATGACAGCGGGGATAATTTCCATTCTCGTTGACATGTTTCAAGAGGGTTTTAAGATGTGTTGGGCCGATGCCATACACACACATGAATGTTTTCTTGCATACAAAATTACCCTCAAACTTATAGTCGTATCGCGTACGCTGACGAATACCATACTGGCTTCGTTTTATATCTAATTTAATCCGGTTTAATGCTCCCATTATTTATATGTCCTTTTCGTTCTTGGTATACTGCCTTATATTGTCAATATTGGCTTGGTTCAGTAGAGTCAGTGCACATAGCAGTACAATCGCATTCAGTCACTAATGTGTCGCATGATTCTACAATCGGTATGTCATCATCATGTTCCGAGATTATTTGTTCATTTACATTTTCTGATGCCGCTGGATTGTCATCATTTTCATCATCAGACGTCTTTGTAATGAAAGAGAGTATTCCTATTGGTGAGCTAAGCTTTATGTTTGCCAATAGCATACAAACTAAAATAATGTATTGCAACGTTATATATTGCGAATCAAAAAAATAAGATCCACACCTACACTTACTGCAAAATAATTGATTATTTAGTTAAATATTGTCCATTCTTACAATAAGAAATGATGATTTTGTTTAAAAAAATAAAATTGATCATAAAAAAATGCATTTCTGTTATTTAAACTTATTATTAAACAATAGTCATTAAGCGTCGATGAACAGTTAAGGATACCTCTAGGTAGTTCAATTTCTATTATATTGTTAAATTGTGTCCAAAGAATTCGTAATAGAATCGCTGTATAAGCTGAACAAAAAGGTTTCTAAAAATTTATTAAAAATATACGGACGTTTCTAAAATAGAACCGGGTACGCAAGGATACAAGTGTAGCGCTTATCCATCTGAACCATTTTCCCGCTAATTTATCTTCACTGCACTGTGGTATTGATTTCATCGATAAGCGCACATAACACTACCGTAAGGAGTTTACCGAACGCGTTTATTAAAAAAAATGTTGGTATTTTGTCCATTGTTTACTGAGAAATACACGATAATAATTCTACATGTTTACATTAATCATGATTTAAACAGTCAGTTTAATAATAAAATATTTTTTTTCTATGAACCATTAGCTTACCTTTCTGCAGTATTACTTCGAGTAAGCGACGTCAGTTTTCACTTGAAGACGATTGAAAGCAAAAGGAGAAAACAATCAATTTCAAATATATTTCATAAATGGGATTATACTTACTTCTTAATCGTCCGTCCATCTTCAAACTTCTGACACATCGGAATAACAAATATTATGCAGGTTTCGCCATAAAAATTGATTTTTTTCAAACCGTTACTATATTTTTATTTATGTATTTTCTTCCACATTTATTCGGAGTTTGTTTTCTCAGGCCGGAGATCAAATACTTTTGAATTGTACGTGTATCAAGAGCTTAGTGGAAGAAGATTGATCCGGGGTTTAAAATGGTTTAGGTTTATATACAACCTAAAACATTGCTGAATAAAGTAGAAGTAATTATATAAACTAACAAAGTTATTCTAAGTACTAATTAACCGGATACATACATCACCTGTATGCTAACCAAGGCAACTGGCACAGTGTGCCTCAGTGTGGCTACGAGACTGTATGTTAACCAAGGCAACTGGCACAGTGTGCCTCAGTGTGGCTACGAGCCGGTATGTTAACCAAGACAACGGCCTTGTTGCGCCTCAGTGTGGCTACGAGCCTGTATGTTAACCAAGGCAACTGCCATGTTGCGCCTCAGTGTGGCTACGAGCCTGTATGTTAACCAAGACAACGGCCTTGTTGCGCCTCAGTGTGGCTACGGACCTGCATGTTAACCAAGACAACGGCCTTGTTTAGCCTCAGTGTGGCTACGAGCCTGTATGTTAACCAAGACAACGACCTTGTTGTGCCTCAGTGTGGCTACGAGCCTATATGTTAATCAAGACAACGGCCTTGTTGCGCCTCAGTGTGGCTACGAGCCTGTATGTTAACCAAGGCAACTGGCACAGTGTGCCTCATTGTGGCTACGAGCCTTTATGTTAACCAAGACAACGGCCTTGTTGCGCCTCAGTGTGGCTACGAGCCTGTATGTTAACCAAGACAACGGCCTTGTTGCGCCTCAGTGTGGCTACGAGCCTGTATGTTAACCAAGGTAACTGCCCTGTTGCGCCTCAGTGTGGCTACGAGCCTGTATGTTAACCAAGACAACGGCCTTGTTGCGCCTCAGTGTGGCTACCGACATGCATGCTAACCAAGGCAACTGCCTCGGTGAGCCTCAGTTGGGCTACGGATCTACATGTTAATTAAAGCAGCAGTCTTGGTGAGCCTCAGTGGGGCTACTGACCTGCATGTTAATCAAGCCAACTGCCTCGGTGAGCCTAGGTGGGGCTACGGACCTGCATTTTAACTAAAGCAGCTGTCTCGGTGAGCCTCAGTGGGGCTGCGGACCTACATGTTAACTAAAGCAGCTGTCTCGGTGAGTCTCAGTGGGGCTACGGACCTGCATGTTAACTAAAGCAGCTGTCTCGGTGAGCCTCAGTGGGGCTACGGATCTGCATGCTAATCAAGCCAACTGCCTCGGTGAGCCTCAGTGGGGCAACGGACCTGCATGTTAACTAAAGCAGCTGTGTCGGTGAGCCTAGGTGGGGCTACGGACCTGCATGTAAATCAAGCCGACTGCCCCGGAGTGATGCTACGAATATTAATTGAACATAATAAAGTTTGAATTTCGAAAAGATTAGGAAGGAAACGGTTATTTCCCGATGACTAATAAATCATCGCGTGATTTTGCATCATGCGCGCAAACCAATGCGCATCAAATGACTATAATCTGTTTATGCTGACACGTTAATCATACTTAGAAGTAATCGAGAAATATGTCATTGATACAAACACTCATTGAGTACATTTATTTGTCTATTTAAATACATATTTAGTTCAAACACTTGCTTTGTTTTTTGTTAAACCTTTTAAAACTAATGACTTTTAACCTACGGAAGAGGACGGATCCATAATCACGTGATTTCAAGTCACGTACGAATACATACTAAAAGCCTCGCATTTAAACAGACACTTCTTTCGAAAGGCGGCCATTGAGCGACAGACTCTCAGCACGTTTAACATAATTTGTAATATTGGATCTGTAGTGTGATTCAAACAAACAGTGAGTATTTTCTATCATAGTGTTTTACAAAACTGTATACAAAACTTCCACATTTTAATGTTATAATATATACTATTGATGCAGTCCTGATAAACATATATATAGATATAACGCGTTTTATAATAATTATGTTTTTTTTTACGGAGGAACAATGAGTTAGATAATGTTTGCGTAATAAGTATTAAATGTATGTAATGTATAAACTATAATCATTTCTACAAGCCATTCACAATTTGCTGTATGATATGTAGAAATGTTTTAATAAAGTACATGCCTTTTAAGAATTGTCGGAATTAAATATATTTGTGGTGTAGTGTTATAAGGTTCTAACCTTCAGAAAATTAAAATATCAATTTTCTCCGTATTTGGTATTTGGTAAAGTCAATATTTTGGTGTTTTTTGGGGGGAATGTTTGAATATTGTATGTATTCTTCCTTATATATTAATATTGTAGTAGGCAATGATTTTTTTCTGATGTTTTGTAGATTTAAACAACTATCATATTTGGCGTTAAATGGCTCTGTATTAAAATATTACTTACTTTTTCATTCATTTTAATGACAACTTCTGACGTTTACAAGTCCGCAAATAAGTTGTAGAAAATGCAATAGTACTTTGTTGAGATCATATTGACTTACAATAAACAAATAAATGTAAATAACAGTTCCTTGCACAAATGCTCTTAGAACTCCTACATTAATAAATATGAGTAATAATAATATGCCTAACACTTCATACGATTTTATTATAAATCATAAAGTGTATTATTCGATTTTTCAGCATGTTTCATAGTAAAGCTTTTTGGTTATGGTGCATTACGACCCCTCTATCGCGAAATACTCGCCCCTGATTTTAATAAATAGTGATAATGTTATCAATTTTAATAAGTTGAAAGACCAGGTTTGATACATTTCTCTTATAAATGACATGACACTCTATATTATCAACACCTTTTGTTTTATTACACCATTTCATTGTGTAATCAACTATATCATCAATTTATAAGGAAATTAAATAATTATTATTATTATTATCATAATTATTATTTTTATAATTATTACTATTATTATTATTATTATTATTATTATTATTATTATTATTATTATTATTATTATTATTATTATTATTATTATTATTATTATTATGGCTAAACCAATTTAGCCAATTCTTACTTCCGTCGAAAAGGGTGGGAAAATATATATTATTTTAAATAAATAGAAAGCACAGTTAAATGATCACCAATTCATTGATTCTAAAGGCTGTAGCTTAAGCTTTTCAGTGAAAGAAAACATGTATCCCACTATGTTACACGTACATTTTCTATCAAATTTGAGGAATCTACTTTTAACATTGGTCTGTTTTTAATTTTCAGGAACTAAAGTTCGTTTACGACTGATTGGCTCTGCTCGTGAACAAGTTGCATTAGGTAAGAGTACACAATTTTAATTTTATAGTATTTTTGTGGTGCTGTTTCGTTGTTGTAGTTGTTGTTTTTGTTGTTGTTGTTGATGGTGTAGTTGTGGTTATTATGTTATGTTTAAAGTTTTGGCTACTGAGCTTGTGTCTGTAGTTTTTCACATACATATTTTGATGGTCTTAATATTTGAGCATTTACCAAATTGCAATACGTTGTTTATCCATGAAATTGCATCTTAATTATTCAAAATAAGAATAAGTTTACAAAACATTTAACATACACATATACCTGGCTATCAGCAAAATATCCGAACATATATCATATCAATATCTTAATCAGTACAAAATACAACTCTGACTATAATATATTTGCGTGCGTTTTCACATTGATTTAACAGATCACAGGATGTTTTAATAGTGTGTAAAAACAAACACAAGGTTCAAACAAGGGTCACATTAAATTGACAACATATCCATTCAGGTCATTAACGACTTAGGATTAATCTTAAAGGTGAAAGAGCCTTAATATTTTACCAGAAGTTGAAAACCGTAATAGTGTAATGTTGTGTTGAGTGTCAATCGACATCATTTTATTCCGATAGGATAATCGTCCAACAAAGACAGTTTTATTACCAGTCGTTTCTAATTCAGAAACAGTTGTAGGGAATCGTTGGTGACAAATAAGTCAAATCTCAAAATATTCCAAACTTACCAAAACTGTCAGCCATACGTGTCATGACGTGCCAATACAAGATAGGTAATAACACCATCCGGATTAAGTTTTCAAATCTGAAATAAGAGCAAGGTGATAATGAGATCATGGACTATTGTCATGTGGCTAGTGGATTAGTCCATTTATTATTAATAATGGTAATAAGATCATGGACTAGGGATGTCTCTATTGCCATGTGACAAGTGGATTTGTCCATTTATTAAGAATAGTGTTAATAAGATCATGTACTAGGGATGTCTATATTGCCATGTGACCAGTGGATTTGACCATTTATTTGGAATAGTGTTAATAAGATCATGGACTAGGGATGTCTAGACTGTCATGTGGCTAGTGGATGTATCCATTTATTCAGAAAAGTGTCAATAAGAGCATGGACTAGTAATGTCTATATTGTCATATGGCTAGTGGATGAATCCATTTATTCAGAATAGTGTTAATAAGATCATGGACTAGGAATGTCCCTATTGTCATATTGCCAGTGAATTTGTCCATTTATTTAGAATAGTGTTAATAAGATCATGGACTAGGAATGTCTATACTGTCATGTGGCTAGTGGATGTATCCATTTATTTAAAATAGTGTTAATAAGATCATGGACTTGGGATGTCTATACTGTCATGTGGCTGGTGGATTTATCCATTTATTATGAATAGTGTTAATAAGAGCATTGACTAGGGATGTCTATACTGTCATGTGGCTAGTGGATGTATCCATTTATTATGAATAGTGTTAATAAGATCATGGACTAGGAACGTCTATACTGTCATGTGGCTAGTGGATGTATCCATTTATTTAAAATAGTGTTAATAAGAGCATGGACTAGGGATGTCTATACTGTCATGTGGCTAGTGGATGTATCCATTTATTATGAATAGTGTTAATAAGAGCATGGACTAGGGATGTCTATACTGTCATGTGGCTAGTGGATTAATCCATTTATTATGAATAGTGGTAATAAGATCATGGACTAGGGATGTCTATACTGTCATGTGGCTAGTGGATTAATCCATTTACTATGAATAGTGTTAATAAGATCATGGACTAGGGATGTCTATACTGTCATGTGGCTAGTGGATTAATCCATTTATTATGAATAGTGTTATTATGATCATGGACTAGGGATGTCTATACTGTCATGTGGTTAGTGGATTAATCCATTTATTCAGAATAGTGTTAATAAGATCATGAACTAGGAATGTCTATACTGTCATGTGGCTAGTGGATGTATCCATTTATTTAAAATAGTGTTAATAAGAGCATGGACTAGGGATGACTATACTGTCATGTGGCTAGAGGATTAATCCATTTATTCAGAATAGTGTTAATATGATCATGGACTAGGGATGTCTATACTGTTATGTGGCTAGTGGATTAATCCATTTATTACTAATAATGGTAATAAGATCATGGACTAGGGATGGCTCTATTGCCATGTGACCAGTGGATTTGTTCATTTATTAAGAATAGTGTTGATAAGAGCATGGACTAGGGATGTCTATACTGTTATGTGGCTAGTGGATTAATCCATTTATTCAGAATAGTGTTAATAAGAGCATGGCCTAAGGATTTATATATTATCATGTGGCTAGTGAATTAATCCATTTATTCAGAATAGTGTTAATAAGATCATGGACTAGGGATGTCTATACTGTCATGTGGCTAGTTGACTAATCCATTTATTTAGAATAGTGTTAATAAGAGCATTGACTAGGGATGTCTATATTATCATGTGGCTAGTGGATTAATCCATTTATTCAGAATAGTGTTAATAAGAGCATGGACTAGGGATTTCATTGTGTCATGTGGCTAGTGGATGTATCCATTTATTCAGAATAGTGTTAATAAGATCATGGACAAGGAATGTCCCTATTGCCATACTGCCAGTGGATTTGTCCATTCATTATGAATTATGTTAATAAGATCATGGACTAGGAATGTCCCTATTGTCATATTGCCATTGGATTTGTCCATTTATTTAGAATAGTGTTAATAAGAGCATGGACTAGGAATAACCCTATTGTCATACTGCCAGTGGATTTGTCCATTTATTATGAAGAGTGTTAATAAGATCATGGACTAAGAATGTCCCTATTGTCATATTGCCAGTGGATTTGTCCATTTATTTAGAATAGTGTTAATGAGATCGTGAACTAGGGATGTCTCTATTGTCATGTGTCTAGTGGTTTTGTCCATTTATTATAAATGGTGTTAATGAGTTCATGGATAAGGGACATCTCAATTGTCGTATGTCTAGTGGAATTGTCAATTTATAATGAATGTTGTTAATAAGATCATTGACTAGGAATGTCTCTTTTGTCACATGTGTAGTGGATTTGTCCATTTATTATGAATGGTGGTCATAAGGTCATGCACTAGGAAAGTCTATATTTTCATATGTCTAGTGGTTTTGTCCATTTAAAATTAATGTTGAAAATAAGATCCTGGATTAGGAATTTCTTTATTGTCATTTGTCTGGTGGTTTTGTCCATTTATTATTGATAGTGTTAATACGTTCTTGGATTAGGGATGTCTTTTTTGTCATATGTTTAGTGGATTTGTCCATTTATTATGAATGGTGTAAATAAGATCACGGGCTAGGAATGTCCCTGTTTTTATATGTCTAATGGATTTGACCATTTACTATTAATGGTGAGATCAAGGACTACGGATATCTCAATTGGCATACGTCTAGCGGATTTGTCCATTCATTATGGATAGTGTTAATAAAATCATGGACTAGGGATGTCTATATTGTCTTATTTCTAGTGAATGTGCCCTTTTATTATGAATAGTGTTAATAAGGTCATGAACTAGGGATGTCTTTATTGTCGTATGTCTGGTTGATTTGTCCATTAATTTTAAATCGTGTTTATAAGTTCATGGTCTAGAAATGTCCCTATTGTCATATGTCTAGTGGATTTGCCCATTTATTATGAATGGTGTAAATATGATTATAGACTTTAAATTTCTTTAAAGTCATATTAATAGTGGATTTGTGCATTTAGTATGAATGGTGTTAATTAGATCACGGAATAGGAATGTCAATAGTGTGATATGTCTAGTGGATTTGTCCATTTATCATGAATGGTGTTAATACGATCATGGACTTGTGTTGTCTCTATTGTCTTATGTCTAGTGGATTTGTCCTTTTCTTATGAATGGTGTTAATAAGATCATGGACTTGTGTTGTCTCTATTGTCTTATGTCTAGTGGATTTGTCCATTTATGATAAATGATGTTTATAAGATCATAAGGTCTGAAGCACTAAAATTTACAACCAGCGAAGAGGTGAATGCATTTGTAAAATGTGCAAATAATGTTTAGTCCGTCATTGTATTCTTTCTTATCATCATTATAAAGTAAATTATATTTTAAGTGTACTTGAGATGCTGACAGAGCCTTACATTGACATATGTATAGGAGTGAATAATTCGACTGATATGTACTTTTTTTGTATAAATAAATACAATATTAGAATTAATTCATAAGTAAAACTCATGTGTGAAGCTTTTTGCATAGTCTTTAGATGAGCGAGTAGCCTGACTTCCCGAGATGTGGTACAGCAAGGTCAATATTTTCAAATAAAAAGTGATATTACCAGCCATTGGTATGTCCCTTCTAACGACTCAAGTTTCAGACAAAAGTAGGATAAGAATAAGTTAATTGATATATTTTAACAAACACAAAACCTAAAATTAACAGCATTGAATCTTGTCCCTAAAAAACACAGTTGTCCAAAAGAACCTCTCGATTAATACCTGGCTTACAGCTTTTGCACTGACACATATCTACATAGATACATACTGCACCTTTGGTATTAGGGCTGTAAATAGCTTTTGCGCAAAATCCAACTATTGATATGGGGACTGACCAATACTGAACTTTGGTTCCGAAGCATGACACTGGTTACAATTAAACTGTATAAAAACTAACACAAAAGTCAAGTCTGTTTCAAATTGATCAATCAATCTTTTTGTAGTTTTAAGTTTTATTGTTTTCCGCTTATTTGCAAACATTTTTATGACTTACCATCCTCAGGTTTATTGGAATGGCAACGTCAAAATAATTTAAAAGCTAATGAAGAATATGACATCGTTTATGGTACCCTACTCATGTAAAAACATGCATTTCTTAAATGGATATTCTGCTTCTGAACAGCTGTTTCTAGTAGATAGCCTTCTATGATGATTTTGAACTCCGTTTTTGTTTTAAAGATACCGTATCATAATATCAAAAGCATAATCTAACGGCTCATGCAAGTCATAAAGTTATTACAGAACAAAGAGGAACTTAAATACCGACCATATGAAACTCAACATTCTCTCTCTACTTGTAACCCGCAAGCCGCCTCTCCTTAAAATTTGGTCTCATGTATTATTCATACCGCGAAGCCTTTCAATGAACAATTGAGTCAGTAAAGTATTCATTCAGATATCATATTACTACATTGACGATATGGAATATAATTGCTAAAACTTTGAATAGTGTTTAAATCATTACATTATCCATAAAATACTAAACATTTTCATATTGACATTTCATTTCAAAGATATTTTCTTTTCATTTCACCACACTTGATCACGAACGTAAAACTTCCTTTACATACCTGCGGTGTACACCATGAATTAACCATTGCTAGGCTTGGTGCCGCGACAAATATGCAATTTATTTAAGAAAAATAAGACGTAATATGTTAACGAATACGTTTGTATTTATGGGATATAGCTCAAGCAACTAATCTCAACTAAAATATAAAGTTATTCAAGTATGAACTTTATCTATACTTGATATATTTGAATTTTGCGTTATGATCTTTTAAAGCAAAAGTAACTGAATTCGATTTTTATAATACTTGTGGTAAGATATTCTTCTAGAATCTGCTTTAAGTACGTCTTTGCACCATTCATATACATTTTTGCTAATGTACACTGTTAGAATGTAAATGCACTTTGTGTAGCCGTTCACTATTTAACCGCGTCCTATACACTAAGCCAAGTTAAAACAACCACGTCCAATGATACAAGTTTTATTGTAAGCAACTATCTATATCTAAATTGTAAAAAAAAAACGTTGTTCTATTAAACGCGAACAAGGCTGACTCTCTGATCTTAACCAGGTATACTATCAGAATCCTTACCAGAAGCAGACTACTCTCGAAATAAGGTTTTATACTCCCTAATTGACCCCAATTATAGTTGACCATTCAGAAGTATCTCTCAATTTACATACATTCCAATACATTTAATCTCACGTGACAATAACCACAGTATTTTACTGGCTGTTGCCACAGAAAAGAGCTTGCCCATCAATAGTTTCAGTGATGTCAGAATTACTAGTCCAAACCCCTTTAATATAATTCTAGTAAACAAGGTAATTAAAATTATTTCTGGACAGTACTTAAAATAACCATAAGCGGTTGACCTTAGCCGTAGCCGATTGACCTTCGATGGAACCAAGTGTCGTATGAGTTTAGCAAAAGGCAGATCCTTTGATAATTATTATTCAAGCCTTAAGGCCAGTCTTAACATATGCTAAAGTGATTGACTGTTCCATCTATTCTCAGAATATCGAATCGACACCTGCCGGTAACTGTAATAAAGCTTCAATGAAAATAAACGCTATGACATTTTGACCACTTAGTAGCTTAAGATTGGAATGATGACCTTAACAGCGATGAATTATTATTGACAGGGGCCTTTGTGTTAACGTTTTTTAACAATTATTTACCAAGCCCCTTGTGTACACAGGTATGAAACGACTGCTTTCAACTTAATACAACTTAACAGTCTAGTCCAGTATCACACTGGCGTCTGAAAACTCACCGTGTCTGAGATGAAGTTGTAAGTTCGATTGTTTATCCTAAAATTTTCAGTTTCAGACCAACTAATCAACTATTTGAATTGATATATATATATATACTTAAACTCTTGAAGAGAGACAGCGAGCAAAAGCCGCAACGATAAATAAATTGCATGCATCTTTCTGTTATTTCCGTCATCCTCAAACGTCCACATTTAGACGTTAACATTGTCGAGACTTAGCGATCATGAAATAAAAGAACTATATAAAACTAAGTTTAATTAAGTAGCCTAACAAACAACAATTAACCTACATTGCATTTGCTATCAACATTGGTTCGCAAAAACAGTAGCACTATAAACAATTTAAATACTATACAAAGTCAACAGTCTGTTTCAAATTCATCAGACAATCTTGTTATTGTTTCAAGTTATGTTGTTTTCCGTTTATTTGCAAAATAAAGAGTCGTTTTTTAAAGACTTTTCATCCACATGTTGTTTCATGGCAAAGTCAAAATAATCAGAATGTTAATGTTGAGTATATTTTTCGCTCCTGGCTATGCATTTGGTTCTCATGTAAGAAAAGGCATTTCCTTAATTGATAAAATGCTTCTGAACGGATGTTTCTAGTAAATATCCTTCAATAATGATTTTGATCTCCTTTTGTGTTTTTAAAACTGTCAAATCATAGTATCAAAAGCGTAATCGAACAGGGAATGCAAACCCTCAAAGTATTACAGAACAAATAGGGAACTTGAATACCGGCCATTAGAAACTCAACATTATCTCTCTACTCGTAAATCTCTAGCCGCCTCTTCTTATAATTTGGTCTCACTCATTATCCATACCGCAAGGTTTTTCAATTAATTGTGAAGTCAATAAGGTAATCATTCAAAACTCTTATGACTACATTTACAATATAGAAAATAATTGCTTACATTTTGAATAGTGTTTAATTAATTTCATTATCCATAAAATACCAAACATTTACATATTGACATTTCATTTCAAAGACACGTTCTTTTCAATTCACCAAAAAATGATTATGAACGTAACATAGCACTTCCTTTGACAATCGTGCGGTGTTCGCATTTCGAACACATAAATAAACCATTGCTGTGATCGGTGCCACGACAAATCTACATTGTACTTTAAGAAAAATAAAAAAATAGATGTTTACGAAAAACTCAAAGTTTGCATTAATGGGATATATCTCAAGCAACTTATCTCAACTACAGCTATTGATATGTACGATATATGCATTTGATGTATATATAATTTACTTTATCCTATCTAATGATAATTGTATGATGTTTGATTTGTAGTTTTTAAAAGTAAAATTTCAAATCAAAATGTACAAATATATTTGATATAAGGAACGAAATGGTTAACGATTTTTATCCGTAAAAAAGCCTTAATTATTAGCACATTTGATATACTTTACTATGAAGACTAAAACTGGTGAAAATCAAGCGCATAACACAGACGTGTCAGAAGCAAATCATAGAGAACATAGAACAGAATAGAACAGAAATTGTATTTGACTTAAGCATAACAAGCTCATCGTCACAACTATATGTATTGTAACAAAAAAACATGGCATGTGACAATTATAACATAGATTGTATTAATAAAGCAATCATAAATTTGATATAAATATTGTGAGAGTGTGTATAACAATTGCAATACTGTTATCGATATCGTGGTGTAATATGAGAAGGTTATGAATTCGGTGATTTATAGATCTATTTGTATTTCTCTCTCTATATATAAATTCTTTTCCACGTTGATTTATACTGACGCAAGGTTCATACTACGTGGTACTTACAACTTTGTGGCTAACTGTGTAAGGATATTAATATTACAAAACAAACAACAACAAAAAACAACACAAAAGAAACAAAAATATTTGTACATTTCGTATGTCCTAAGGATCTACAGATTTAAAATTGAACACTACATTTATAATACAATCAACATAACAAAGAGGGATAAAACATAGAAAATATTTACACAATATTAAGGAATCAAGTAATTTAAAAGACTTATCACAGTAAAGCGCTAACTTGGTTTGGTTATTACTTTGCATTAAAACAATATACTTCATCAAACTCGTATGAGTGTATTAATACTTTGGAATATATTGACGTCTACGGTTTAGCCTAGTCCCTAGAGGTATTTGTGTGCATTTTTTGTCCAGAGCGTTTCTTGGTATATTTGTGTCGGGGGATGTCTGAAGTTCATTTTTAGCGAGGGTGGACAGCTGGCATCCCCCAGGTTACCATGGTAACCAAGACAACAGCCAATATGGCCGCCGTTTTCTTAGCACATGACTAGTCTTACAATATTTATTATTATTATTTAACACAAACACATATTGACTTAAATGTTTGAAGTAACTAATGTACATATGCTAAACTTTCTATCACACTGACCATCAAGGTCAACAAAGGTCAAGGTCATTTCAAGGTCGTAATGTGAAAAAGTGCTATAAAATCAGTTATTTACCTCAAATTGTTTTTAATAATATACAAATTAATGAAATATTCCATTCAAAGTGAATAGTTCTGTAACATGTAAATAATTCCTATCATAATAATCCAAAAGAGAAACGCATAAGATATTCTGGTAAGATACACCAGACTATTACGTACCACCTCCCTATATCGACTTTTCTTAACAATTTCTAATTGATTTTTAATCAACAAACAATATTCATTTAAGTGTTTTTGGCAATTAAATGGTTTCGTTTGAAATGTATTCATTAGCACTTTAAATTCTTATAAATGAATGATCTGTGGCAATGTATCATGTATGAAGCATTTAACTTGAGAATAAATTACAGTTAAGGTCCTTTAAAGGTTATACACCACCTGTATTGGCATTAATAGTCTAGTAACAATCAGTGGATTTTGGTGATGACTGGAAACGAAAGTAAAACAAGCAATGGTATATGCCATAAATGTTTGGCAAAGTCTCAAGTATATGGAGCTGGTGTGTTTAATTGCAAACACGTGTTAAAGATCGAGAAATTCAAGATGGCGCCCAAGATGGCCGCCATAACTTGCAATTCTAGTTAAAACATTATATTGGAATGCGGCAGTAATTAATTAAATATACGGGTGAATATTCTCATCGATATATTATTTCTCCTATACTGAATTTCAAATTGACACGTACCATTGACCACTTCAAGGTCAAGGTCATTGCTTTCAAGGTTGAAGTATGAAAAATGCCTCAAATTTGAAAATAAGTTTCGTTTATTTTTTTTGTGGGAGAAATGTAAATTGTTCCCTCATTTTAAAAATATTTAAGGGTAAACTTTTCAGACTTAATACCAGTGAACAACATTATAAACCTAATCATTATTTACGTCTTGGTTTTGTTGTCCTAAAGCAAGGGAAAATTATGTCCCAGATGTTATTTTCTCGCGTTTTAGAAGATATTGTGTTGATTTTAATGGATAGTGTTAATTTAGGGCATACTTTAGAAGAAATATATTTGATATTAATGAAATTTGCAGATGACATTGTTATAATGGGGCATTCCCTCGAAACTTGTAAACATGTAAACAATGGTGATAAGAAATTCTGATAAAAGTAAGACTGTCGTGTTTAAAAGGTGCGGTCCTGAATACTGAACCCCATGTGTAGCTGCAAGTACGGACCAGGCTTATATAAACTAGTGTATATTTTCACTGAACAAGCAAACAATAAGACCTATCTGAATACAACTTGACACGAGATAATCTTACAGTTCAAACAATCCCTGAAGTACATACGAACGTTTCCAATTAAGGACAAAGACATTGTTATCGATGTTTCAATTTCATAAATAGGCAATTGTACTCGACACCATATCGTCATGAACTGAACAACTGAAATTGCAGTGTTTTATAGGTGCTAAATAATATGTCTTTAGGCAAGAACTCATGATAATGTCTGGAAAACTATTTGCATTTATACATTTTGCATGGTTATTGCGTTGGCGGGATGGGTGTCAGGTTCGCGCCAGGTTATAATTTTATCACCTTATCCACATCATTTTGTTTTAAAACCCAAGACCCTCACATGAACCTACGAAGATAATGTGTACGTGTAGCCGTCTTGACATTTTATATAAATCTACATACAAATAAAACCTATTGATAAAAGCGACCCGCAACAAATTCAATATGCTCGTTTGGTGTTATATTCTAGTCTCTATAGGGTCACAACTCGACACTTGTTTGAACCTGAGTAATGTACCTTGTTGTGTTCCAGTCTCTCTAAGGTCACAACTCGACACTTGTTTGAACCTAAGTTATATACCTTGTTGTGTACCAGTCTCTCTAGGGTCACAACTCGACCATTGTTTGAACCTTAGTTATGTACCTTGTTGTATTCCAGTCTCTCTAGGGTCACAACTCGACACTTGTTTGAACCTGAGTTATGTACCTTGTTGTGTTCCAGTCTCTCTTGGGTCACAACTCGACCATTGTTTGAACCTGAGTTATGGACCTTTTTGTGTTTCAGTCTCTCTAGGGGCATAATTGGACACTTGTTTGAACCTGAGCTAAGGACCTTGTGATATTTCAGTCTCTCTAGGGGCATAATTAAACATTTGTTTGAACCTGAGCTATGGACTTTGTTGTGTTCATGTCTCTCAAGGGGCGTAACTCGACAGTTGTTTTAACCTGAATTATGGACCTTGTTGTGTTCCAGTCTCTCAAGGGGAATAATTCGATACTTGTTTGAACCTGAGTTATATAACTGTGTTCCTGTCTCTCTAGGGGCATAGCTCGACACTTGTTTGAAGATGAGTTATGTACCTTGTTTTGTTCCTGTCTCTTTAGGGACATAAGTGGACACTTGCATGAACATGAGTTATGGACCTTGTTGTGTTCCAGTCTCTCTAGGGGCATAATTCGACACTTGTTTGAACCTGAGATATGGAAATATTGTTGTACATATGCCTATGTTTCTCTTGAAACATGTTTGAATACCTTGAACTGTTGTTTGGTAAAATATGAACAAGGGTACAGTTGTTGACATTTATCAGGTGTTTTTATTCATACTTCTATGATGACGAAGTTGACAATAAATCATACATCATTGCTGTAATGGTGAAAGAAAATCCATGGCTTGATTTTGGTTTCGCCTCACGAGAGTTGTTTCCTGAAATGTTTTATTTATAACAATTGTACTTGTTCATGAATGTATATTGCAATTGTATACATGAGTTTGACAATACGAGAAATATGTCATGGACTTTGGATATTTATTTAAAGAATATTTGTATATGAAAGCGTATTGATAGTTTAAACATGTCAGGGGTCTTTCACGGAGCGTTGTTTATAGATTATTGATTGTGCATGTGTCTTTATGTGAGTACCTTGTTAACAAGGAGACGTAGGTTTGTTCCCAAAAACTAAGATCTGCGCTAGCCTTATGCAGTTAACGTTACTGTGTCCCTGATAGTTCTAGTTTGTAGAGTATCATATATTATAAAACACTGCTGGTAGTCAAACGGATTTGAACATCAATTATGCATTTAAAAATATAGCTGTTTGATATTATCATTTGTAGTACGTTGTCATACGCATATGCTACAGTTTAAAAACAACAACATGAATGGCAATGCAATATATTTGTAATGTTTCATGTGCAAGTGACTTTCTTGTTTAACCTTCTTTTTCGACAAATTTCGCAATACACTAAATTGAATAGCCAGGGAGCTAGCGTGTCCGTAATGATTAAATGTACATTGGGTTTACCAAGTTTAACAGCATTACTGAACACTACATATCTAAAAAAACTATGTGAATGTTTAAAGATGACATCTTTGATCAATAATTTTAATATAATAGCATTCCGATGAATCAGCTGTATAGGCTCATTGACATTTAACATTATCGCTTATGGCTCTATAAAAGGGCATGCGTATTTAAAACATAAATTGACCAAATTTCCTGGTGTACAAAAACAATGTTTGAGCCTAAAGGACATTAAACAACATCCAATACACCGTACAACTACAACAAACATAATACACATGTAAAAGCATTATTGATCAATTACTTCTTGAATAACCGCCCTGGAATGATCAGTGAAACAACAGTTTTCTGGAAAACACAAGTGTATTGGGCGTTTAATGTTGATATGTACATAATCTACAACTTCTCCTTACAGTTATCAATAATTATTCATTCAATTAGAAACATAAGTCTTATCAGAGCCAGTTTTCACAATGATGTATGAAGTAAATGTACTTCATATATGCACTGATAAAGAAAGGATTAACAACCGGACACATGCATTACTTGCAAACGATTAAGTCCCATGTTTACATTTTATAGAAAAACCGCGAGTCTTGTTTTGTATCTGAACGTTAGAAATGAGAGGACAAATATATAATATCACACTATGTTGACACTGTCTCAGAATCAGTTACAAATACTGGCTGTCTAGTTAATAGCAACAGCTGTAATTTATATTCTGATCCCATATGTATGTGAAAAACTGCAGAACTTGCAATGCTCAGGTTAACAATTTGATTGCATATTTTTTTTTGCAAAAAGGAAACACAAAATGGTTATGTCAGTTATGAAATATACTTCATACGCTATAAGATTCAAAAAAAATATTTGGTGATCATTATTCATTTAAATTTAATCCTATATATGGATGAAATGTGTAAGAGCTTTATATAAATGGGCTTTTTGGATATTTCAGTTTCAATGAACCTTGTCAAATAATAAGGATACATGCATAAAGACCCCGTCCCAGCACCGCACATTTTGAAACTATATTGTTCGTGTTTTAATAACATCCATGTCGTATTAATTCTTAATTGAACAACTTTCTATACTATTACTGTTAATAGATCTGTCTGTTTGCAATCGAGACCTATATTGCTTATCTGTAAAAGGTCAATAACAAGTGTGCCATTATTATGGAACCCTGCAACGTAGGATATCGGCATATATCTAACAAAAAATGCTATTTTGTTTATGGTTTAATGAAAATAGTTAATACTTTGCTTATCAATGATAAGTATTCCTAATTGAGCCTTTTAATTTCAAATACATTGCATTTCTAAAATCCAAGAAAATTTACGGACATTATTTTTGTTTCATAAATTTAAGCGAGGAAAAATCTTCAAAAAGGGCAATTGTATTTACTGAGTTGTGCAATTCGCTCATGAAGTTGAAAGTCGTATACAAACGCGTGTAGAAGACGTCGGGACCCAGGAATAAACATAGAAATTTAGAACATTCAACATATGGGAATTATAAAATATATAGCGTAAAATCTAACTTCGAATTATGTCGGTTGTTTACATTCGTAGTTGAATCGGTCATGTGTTATAATTCCGTCGTGATTTTTTTTTACAAAAGAATATTTATGCCAATTTTGTTGGTATTTCTTGTTCTTAATCTAGTAAAAAATTATAATCTAATAATATTGATTGTTGTTGATTTGTTTTCTTCATATTTCGAACGTTTTGAATATGTTTCGATTTTGGTTTAATAATTTACTATTGTATCCAACTAAGCCCCTTGGTAATACCGTGATCGATGATAAAGAATTACTGTTAGGTAACTGCTCATACACAACAACAACAACAACAACAACAACAACAACTACAACAACAAATATCTTTATTACACTCAGGTCATACACACATGACACCATGAGGACAAAAAAGAAATATGTCTCTTATCATAGAAAAAGGGAGACTGTTATTTTAAATATCTTAACAGAATAAAAGGGTTAAAAGGGATATTCAATATAGGTCTGAACAACAAACATGACAGTATCTTTCAGCGTAGTCAACATTATCATTCATTTCTATTTCTATCGGAAATATGTGGTTTACTCCTACAGAGTTTCAGATTACGCGAAAGATTTAGAAAGTATTACCATAATAGCATCCGCTTGTATAATTAAGCCCTTTACACCAGAAGATGACAAATCAAACATTAAGTTTGAAATGAAACACACAGAGCATGATAAAAAAATCAAATTTAAATTGAACTGACCAAACACGTTCCATGAAGCCTGAAAAAGACTATGATAGAGAGTGAAAATAAAAGGATTCCTGCATTTCTGATCACACAGGAACAAATTATTTTGGTTAATGTCTGAAATAGTATTGAACGCTGGACGGTTTACACGATAGGTAATATCACATTTTAAAATAAAATGTGCTATCTATTTATGTTATAAATAATTATAGAATATTTTCTGAATTAAGACCGTAATCTCAATGACTTTGTTTTATTGTTTTACTATATAAACAATTAATCCTGGACCGTCAATCAGACAATTGGGCTAACACACTGACAAGATTCGATACTGATAATTATCGTCGCCTCAATACACCTATTCAAGATCGTGTCATTCAAAAACTAATCGTCTTTTAAACCAGAACTATTAAATATCTCTTTACATTTAGTCACCCACTTAAACACTTTATTACTTCTAGCTTTAAACTCCTATTATAGAATGTCAACAATGTAAAAGATTCATATAACTTTTAGATAGGCTGGATATTACCTCGGATTGAATCTACATCTGATCGAGCGTGTTGTTCTCTTACTTTTTAACTGATATGATTATGTTCACTTAACGAACTGAAATAAAACATTAGCCTGAATTTGCCTGTCAACATGACACTAAATTGAAACTAATTATGTTTGTAGTAATTACTGGTTGGGCGAATTTGATATCGCAAATACGGTGAAATAAAAGTTGATCACAATTTGTGATTATAGCCAAACAGCATATGGATAGTGTTATTGTACTAAACCTGGTTTGTTTGACCATTTGGTAACGGATTGAAAAGTGGACTGACTTCATATGTTGCAAAGCTATTCCAAACACCGTCATAAGTAATCCATACGTGTAATAAAACTCAATCACTTGATACATGCCAGAACATTATGTTAAATTTAATATTATAATATTGATTTTCAATTCGTTGACTTTCAACCCCGTTAATGAGTCGATTGAGATAAATAGAAGATCAAATTATTCGCGCATGCGCATGTCAAAATAAAAAAACACTGTCAATCATTGCATGTACCAATAATAAAGGCGCTCGCGCTAAATTTCAAATGAGTTTTCCGATCAGTGCTGGTTAAGTTTTTACACCGTATCTTGTTTAGCCCCTCCTAATGGTAAGGGGTCAACAGGCATAACACACAATATTGATTTGTGAAAATCTGACATAGTTTACATTTGTCCGAAATTCATAACTTGTCTAAGTACATGTTTTCTTATCGTGGTTAACGTCTTGTAAGCAAACTGTCATTTGGCTATCTTCTAATTAACATATTACAATATCACGGACACCGTATCGATTTTAGAGTCATTTTTAAATGACATAATACTCTTTGCTAGGCGCATTCTTCTTATACGTGTACATACATTCAATCAGATAAAGACCAAAGACCAGCATGATTGCTCAATATCAGTTACTTATACAATTAGAAAAAGAATTATGAAGTAATATGGTATGTCTGTTATTGACGCTTAATACCAAAGTCGTCTTATAAAAGAAAGTGGATAGCTTTGTTTAGGAGTTATTCAAAACTTTCTTTTATCTTAATAGCAATTCATACAAACAGGTAATGTTATGGTTTTCTTCTATATGTTGAACTAATTTATGTTATTGTTACAAAAATCAGTCTTATCATAGAGTGTATGAATAATTATGACCGAAACGGATTAATATATTTTGTTCTATATCCTGTGAATTTTTATCTTAAAAAAATGAATGACATATCGTCTGTGGCCAATGATCGGAATATAAAGTTTATTACAATAAATAGTAATTAATTCACAATAGTCATCGTCATCGTCATCATCATCATCATCATCCAACTGCTATTAAATGGAAAAAAGTGATATTGTTGATTTAAACGCCATTTAGTAACGCTTGAGTTTTCTTTCTATCTATGTTTTTAGCTAAAAAGCAATTAGTTAGAGAGAGCGTTTGAGCATTTTTTTCTGTAAATTGTAAACAAAAGGCATTTCTATAAGGCATTAATGATTTGTTATTTTGTATATTTGGAAAAAAATGTTTAATCACAACCTTCTATAAGATACTAAAGCTTGTTTGAAAACAATACAAACAGGGTCAAATAATTATACCAGGTGACGATATTAAGAAGAGCTGTTATGTAGTTTTTAAGGCCAAAGCTACTCGGTATATAAGTCAAGCGTAATGTCAGATTATCATTATTTTAGAAGCTATTTAGCTTTTTTGTTCCATTGAGGTTTACAATTATCTAATCGTATTCTTCCTTTGGTAGTCCAGATTGGGGTAATTGAGTATACAATTATTTTATACGATATTTTATAACACGGCACTGACAAGGGTGTCTTTTCAAATTTTCTTGCTAACACTCTGTATCACCCATTTACGAAGTTATTTAAACTATATATATTATTTTAGATAATAGAAAAGCAGACGTATTATTAAATAGTCATTTTATGGACATATTTATTGTGGAACAACAGTATGGAACTGACTGTAACTTTATAAGTATACAACGGAACTCTGCAAAAAACGTACTTTTGTTTGTATTCGAACATGCTGAATTGGATCCAATGCATTTTTTCTTGAAAAAATATTTTACGGCTGTTTGCTCTGTATGCCTTGATAACATTATTTCAGAGTAGACTGCCTATTGTTAATAGACGATTATGAACAGCGAGTAAATGGGGGAATGTCTTTATGTGTCCATTGATTATGAATGCCGTTAATCTGACGATTGATTGGGCACTATTGTTATACTGGGTTGTTAATGACAGGTGTATATAACGAATTGAATAGCTTGATATATTATACTGAAAGTGACTGAGCCTATAGTATAGTGGACTCCACGTAACTAAAGAAGTGAAATAATTGAACTTTAAGTTTCACGATTCCTCTGTTTGGATATAAAGTTACTTTTAATATAAAGGTCAGTATTCTTTTTTTACTATTTGTTTTTTTTTCAGTTGCTACAAGATCTTCGATATAGAAGATATTTTGTTCGTATCATGGAGATACAAATGATACCTATATAAGGAGCCGTACCATTGACTGCCTCTTGCTCTTGAAGATGACAGTGATATTTACACATAAAACGGTATCATTCTATATAAATGGATATATATGATGCTAGGAAACATATGTTTGACTAATGTACTCTCGTTCTTTGGAATAATTTTAACATCTTTAAATCTTGGTATCTCGTGAAAAACTCGCTTTACACAATATTATTGCCATGGAATATTTGATTCTGGATTTAAATAAACGCACACTAGATAATGTAAATAATCTTCGAAATATATTATATTATGCATATATTTTCAAATATATATGAATATTAACGTGTGTACTTAGCTAACCAAGCAGTACGCATTTCAGAAGAAGGGATCCCAATAACTTCTTTTGTTTAGTTTGGAAAACCATTGTGTTACTATTTTGAATAGCTGAGATGAAGTTACGGTTAATCATAGTATGCGTCATTGTTTTAAATTGCGAAAGTTTTGCAAGCGTATATGTAAAGCCACTCGATTTGCTTTAATTATTTATCAGTTGCCTTACACCTATGTGAACACTGTACGTTTGTTCATGTGCGAGATTAATTAAAAAATACAGTCTTTTTTATACCATTGCTATAATAGGGTTATTTTCATACATTTATTAGACATATCGTTTGGAGTAATTATTAAACTTTCCTTCTGTTTGGCAACCCAGCTGTAGAATGTTATCAGATTACTTTGACATATAAACAAATGCCTAATTAAAAACAAACCATATAACCGGTGTAAGTTTGTAATTATGTTGAAACATATATTTTTACTCTAAGATGCAGATTTGCCTATAAAACTTACGTCAACTGTGTCAAACTCTTATTTATAACGGAAATTAACACTTTATGAGATGGCAAAGCGACAACTATCGAATGTTTTTCTGTTTGTAATTTCGATTTTTCAGATAATAAATGTTTTGCCAGACAACGAGAGAGTCCCTTTAAAGGCTGGAATGTTTATATTTCATACACTTTTACACATATATGTTTTATGTTACTGATGTTTTATTATGTTGCAAAACAGTGTTAGCATTAATTTTATTATTTCCATGTTAGAGGATGACAAGGTCTGATATTAAAACATGTTTCACACTTAACGTAAAATTTCATCTATATAGGACCGACTCAAGCTAAAGTCACTACTTTTCCTTTGGTCATGCAATTTGCCGCCTGTAGGTCCTTGCCAACACGCATCTGGATCCTTATATTCGTTGATGCAGTTTGGCTTTATAACTGATTTGTAAGCACTTCACAGTAATTTGCTAATGAAACGAGGTATTTCGGAAAGGAAACTTAAAATTTACCGCCTATATTTCGTGTTTTAAACATAGCATGTATAGTTCTATAAAACGATGACATTTATAGATCATCAAACGATATTGATATCCTAGTTATAATTCATGACGATGAGATAATTTAGCTTTACTGAATCAAAAAATAGGGATACATGTATTAAGTCCACGACCATGCACAAAAAGTTTTGAAACTATATATCAGGTGTTTTAATAACATACATGCCGTCTAATTGAACGACAATTCGTAAACACTGTTGAACTTTATCAATATTATCGATTTCATTCTACGTCTAAGCTGTTTGTAGGTGTATGTGTCATTTATTAGAAATGCATTCATACGGCTGTTCAGAGTTAACTATGAAAAGTTGTATTTGACACAAATGCAATTAGTTTGTGGAGCAATAATTACTTGTTATTTACTTTTATGTAATGTACTGAATTTAATTACGGTGAATCTCAACTTCTTATAAAGAAATTTACAATTATATTATGTCATTTAATGTAAATGGGTACCTATAATACGCATTGTCCGAGTATTGACTTATGTTTACGGCTGTGCCTTTTCAAAGGCAGACATGTCATCAACTGGCAATTCAGACAGGCGGCTGATTGAAGAAATCTTGAAAAATATTTGTCATTTAATCAAAATTATTTTGCATGCGGAACATTCATTGTTAAGTATTTACTTTTATTTGGTTTGGTTTACCCTGTCACTTAATTATAACAATTATATTAGGACTTTAGATGAATGCAAATTGAAGTGATTGACCTACTCCCCCAATACCAAAGAAAATTCTGGTACCATTCCAACGAAAGATATAGACGAGTAGTGTACATTAAAGTTTTTTTTAAACTAAAATAATATTTACTGAACAGAAGCCAACAATTGTCACGATGCCACTGTTAAAAGGGCACATGTTTGAAAAATAACACTTTTATGTAGTTAGACTCCAGACAGTACGCGACTGATTAGATGTTAAAGAATCGTTTAATCGTTTAAAGTTGTTTTCTTTCTTTTGAACACTGCGTTATAGTGTGTAGAACGACATTTTGCTACTCTGTGTAAGGCTTGATATTAGGTCTTTAACTAATTAAAAGCCGTAATTTTGTTGTTATTTTTGCCATTTTCATCATTCATTTTTTGTTCGTAAAATCCTACAATCACACTGAATCTACGCAGACAATAGTTACGTGTATTCAAATCGATGTTTCAAAATACATGTCGGCTGGATACAGTTAATATATGGGCTTAAATACTTACAAATCTTTGTATATATGAATATCGTTTTATGTATTAAAAAAGGGATCAAAACAAAATCGAAAAAAAAAATCCTTGCAAAATGTCAAAATAAGGATTACAACTTATATCCCCACCGGAATGAGAGGACACACTTTGTGACGGGAGGAATTATACTTTCATGCTGGCATAGCTTGTCAACGATATTGTGGCGCATAAAAGTATAAGTCCCCCCGTCACAGAGAAATATTCCAACTTAGGGACTAGTTCATAAATTACAGAGCAATGCTTTCAATTGTGTTCACGTTGCATGATAAAATATGAAGTTTAGTTTGTTTTATAAAACTTTACACTTTAATTGATAATGAAACCTTAAATTATAATAGCCCTGCTTATCATTTTAAAAAATTGATTATTAATACCAACTCAATCATAACAACTCGGCCATCTCCGAGATAGATACAGGCCGAGGTGTTCCGATTGATATCAAATAGATGAAGGTTGCACGGTACTATTAAAATATCCTTTATGTTTGTTAACCTCCTACGCAGTAATCTCCCTTGGTGACAGCAAAAATGCCGAGTTTTGAAAAATTAACCTTAAGCTTTATTGTTTGTTTTGAAAATGTCATTCGAAAGAATGAACTCCAGATAATTCCCATTTGATGTATAGTATTTTTATCCCCGTTCTATATACTCATATGAGTAAAATGTGTTACAAAAACTGATACAAAATATAACGCAAGGAATTCACATAACATGCCGGTACAAATAAAAGGTGAATTTCATGCTATTGAAATCTATGTATTAGACCATTGACTCTATTTCATCCGAAGAAACGTATGTATGTTTATGTTATAATTTAGTTTTAACCGGAGGATTAGCTTAGGGAAAAAAACAGAATATCTATAATTCCGGGCTTAAACTATTGTAACAATATTATTAACCATAATGTCCTTCGAGCATATGTACACTAAACATAAAACAAAATATTATCATTGAAATAATAACCATTTTTGGTTATCTCCATGCACATTTTTCTTCTAATTACCTTGCGCCGACTTGATGCTATGCATCAACTGTTTTCTTGTTTTCATTTGTTTAGCATTTATATCATGTAATTTACATATTTATAATTTTTAAGCAACCGCCTTTTAAATGACATCATACTTGTATTTATAACCAGCAATAAAAACCCCAAACATAAGCAATATCGTCTACAGCTCAACGGGAGGTGCCTTAACAGCAGTTAGATAGTTATATCTGTTTATGTACTTAAACTATTTATAGTTGTTCCTAATTTATTTATAACAGCTTGGTTAATATATATTATGGTTATTTACATGTCTATATACAACATTTTGTATTAATCATGTTGATGACCTCAAATACATATTTGTGTGATGATGTGATGGGAGTAAAAAAACACACTGTGAAACTGCAATTTGATCTTTAAATGCACAATTAAAGGGCCTAAACGACACGGGATAAGCTAAACGAACGAGCATTCACAACAAACAGCCCACACAAAAAAGCACTTATACATAAATGATATGATGAATAGTTTTAAATTGTAAGTGAAACAGGAGTTCCGTGGAACAAGAGTTCACTGGGGTTTAATATTGTTTATGAATATAGACAACCCAAACCATTGATAAACAAAGAATAAAATTATTATGTAAACAAACAATGTAATATTAAGGTATTAGCCATGTACAACTCGGGTAACATCGACATATATCGCCACTCGCCGTAACAGATCGCGACGTATTCGGCTTGCACCGGATGTTGCTATTTATAGAAACAGAAGGTATATTCCCGCTTTACATAGGTCAATAATGAAACTTCTACATCGTAGTATTTGGACACTCGGTCATGTTTTTCACATGAATATACGTTTAAGATAAATATATTCTTAAAGTGCACGCTGACAGTTGATTACAATACATATAACAACTTGAGTCATTACAGTAGCACATGGATAATAAGTGAATTATACGCGTAAGAGACGATTTTCTGTCGAATAAAAACAACTGTCAACAAACATCATGGAACTGGTTATGCAGAATTATTGTCAACGGGTTTTGAATGTAGGTAGACCTTGAGCAGTTTTGTACGTGTTTGTGTTCAAAACTTTTGTGTTTTAATTTATCTTTGTAATTCTTAAAATATTTTTATTAGTTAAATGTACAGACATCATGTTCATATATTTTGTGACATATTTTACATGCACTTTTGTACATTTGGAACGTGACCAATTTCTAACATACTATATAACATGTACATAGCCGTTATTTGTTTACAAATATATTTTCAATGTTAACCTGTGAGCAAAAGTTGTGCATGTTTTGGGGCTCGAACCCACGACTGCTTGGACATTAGCGAAACTCATTTGCTTGGTGTATGTCTCATCAAAACCCCAGACTGTCGTATATCATTATCAACCATATGCACAACAACTGCATATTTGTGCCTACCACCCCTTACCCTTGGCTAAAACAGATATTAGTGTAGAATGTATAATACTTGTGGATTTGGATTTTAAGGTGGTAGTTTCTGCTGGTTGATAATCAGAAGTCTAATTTATTTTAGGCAGGAAAATGACTGAATATTACAAAGTCAAAAACACTGGGTTACGAAGAATTCCAGCCTGCATTAAATTCAATGTTGGAACCTTTAGAGCGGATTTGACAGCCATTTCTATCCACAAGGCAGTCGATTCTGATAGAGATGATGTGAGTATTTTAAATAAAAAATATTTGACTTGGTTATTGTTTTTATAAACACACTGTATTCAATAATCAAGTGGTGGTTGTTGTGGTTGTGGTGATGTTGGTGAAGGTGGTGGTGGTGGTGGTGGTGGTGGTGATGGTGCTGCTGCTGCTGCTGATGATGATGATGATGATGATTTCATAATTTTCATAATGTATATCAGCTTGTTTTTCAAAACAAAGTTGAGACATATTAAATTGTTTGTTGTGTATTTCGTATGATTATGCCATTACAATAATTTGCACTTATTAATTAGGCTATAAAGTACAACTTTTTCCCTTTACAGCACAAAACATTGTGATGGGTAAAGTACCTGAAGGGGCATGAACACCAAATCAGCATTGACTCTGCATTGATTAATTATAATCTGTGCACACTCTACAAGTACAATCCATGGGAACAGACCAAACTTCAAATGTTGAAGATTGAAGAATTAATGTGAATAAAATCTAAATGTTAGATTACAAATGACAAAATAAAACAGATGGACAAACATATAGACATCAAATTACCCAAAGTGATTGTTAACATGTTATTATATTGAAATAAGTTGAGAACTTTCACTTTGGAATTTCGGAGGGGCATTTCCGCTCGTTTAGTGTTCTTGTTTCTTCGCATATTTTGTGTTAAAAAGTATACTCATTTTTAAAACTCTTTATTCTGAGTATATATCATAAGTAAAATGCATTTATTTGAAATAGTACATTTTACGAATAAGTCAAACTGAGTTTTTTACAGAAGTCTAATTTATTTTAGGCATGAAAATGACTGAATATTACAAAGTCAAAATCACTGGGTTACGAAGAATTCCAGCCTGCATTAAGTTCAATGTTGGAACCATTAGAACGGATTTGACAGCCATTTCTATCCACAAGGCAGTCGATTCTGATAGAGATGATGTGAGTATTTTAAATAAAAATATTTGACTTGGTTATTGTTTTCATAAACACACTGTATTCAATAATCAAGTGGTGGTTGTTGTGGTTGTGGTGGTGTTGGTGTAGGTGGTGGTGATGATGGTGGTGCTGCTGCTGCTGCTGCTGATGATGATGATTTCATAATTTTCATAATGTATATCAGCTTGTTTTTCAAAACAAAGTTGAGAAATATTAAATTGTTTGTTGTGTATTTCGTATGATTATGCCATTACAATAATTTGCACTTATTAATTAGGCTATAAAGTACAACTTTTTCCCTTTACAGCACAAAACATTGTGATGGGTAAAGTACCTGAAGGGGCATGAACACCAAATCAGCATTGACTCTGCATTGATTAGTTATAATCTGTGCACACTCTACAAGTACAATCCATGGGAACAGACCAAACTTCAAATGTTGAAGATTGAAGAATTAATGTGAATAAAATCTAAATGTTAGATTACAAATGACAAAATAAAACAGATGGGCAAACATATAGACACCAAATTACCCACAGTGATTGCTAACATGTTATAATATTGAAATAAGTTGAGAACTTTCACTTTGAAATTTCGGAGGGGCATTTCCGCTCGTTTAGTGTTCTTGTTTCTTCACATATTTTGTGTTAAAAAGTATACTCATTTTTAAAACTCTGTATTCTGAGTATATATCATAAGTAAAATGCATTTATTTGAAATAGTACATTTTATGAATAAGTCAAACTGAGTTTTTTTACAAGAAAAAGGTCGATTTTTAAGCATTTTATTAGCTATAAAAATGTATGGTTACATGACATTATGTAAATGTTCTTCAAAACTTGACAGTAAACTATCAAAAAATGTCTTTTAAATTGTTCAATTGACATCATAGACAATACCTAAAATGATTATACCAGCTTGCTTTATATTTTACTGTTACTTATGAATTTTATATAAACACTTTTTATATAAAACTGCTATATATTTTCATGGAAAATGGAAACATGGAAAAACTGCTCCGTTCCGAAGAGTCACAAGATCAATCAAAATGATGTTTTTATCAATATTGTGTTCATTTGAACTTAAGTTTTCTGTTAACTGAAGTTTATTTTACCAGAAACTGTTTTGTTTATTTCATAATCTCTGACAATGCGAAAAAAAAATAGACAAAATATGTACTTGTCGCTCTTTGAAGCCTTTGAAGTCTGGGGCCTGGGTGTAATGAAACATAAAGAACTCTTTATTCTTACAATAAAAGATCTTCAAATGTGCATAAAAGTCCCATTTTGTACCATGATTATAACTATGTTGATTTTTAAAGCATGTATATGTCAAATCGGAATAATTTCTTACGAAAAGAGTCTTATGTATAAATTGTCATTGGCTGGCTTTGTTACTTTACTGGAAACAAAAAAGCATCGAAACGAGTGGGGAAATATATATTATCTAAAAGAAATAGTTGAAAAACAGTAAAATGATCCCAATGATTCAAAAGGCTGAAGCTTAAGCGTTTCAGCGAAAGTAAATCTTTATGTCACTATGTAGCACATACATTTTTATTTGCAGGAACCAACGTGTTTTACGATAAATTGGCTCTGCTCGTAAACAAGTTGCATTGGGACAGGTAAGGAACTTTATTGTTATTTATTTGTTTGTGTTGCTGTTTCGTTGTTGCTATTGTTGTTGTTGTTCATGATGTTTGATGCTGTTGTAGATAGTTTTGTTGTGGTTGCGATGGTCTTTAAATGTGAGCAGTGGCCCAAATGTTATACGTGCAGCTTAAATCCATGATATTGCCTTTCATTATTTAGAAAAAGAATAAGAAATAAAAACGTTTAACATACACATTGTCTTCACTACCAGCGATATATGAGAATTTATGTAACATCAATATTTAATTTATACGAAAAACGAGGTAACGCTTATTTATTTCAGGTCCAAATATGTGACTAAAAATGGCCAGCGGGGAGGATAATTCTGAGTATGTATATTTGCGTGCATTGAACATTTGAACTACCAGTATGCAGGCTGTTATAACAGTGTGTAAAAACCACACTTCAATCAAGGTTGGCATTAAATGCTTAGCATACTCAATCAGGTCATGCACCAATTTAGGTTAATTTTATAGGAGAAGGTGCCTTAATATTTCACTAGAAATCGAAAGCCGTGATAGTGTCTTGTTGTATACTATGACAATCAACATCCATTGGTATTTATTCAGGAATTGTTGAATAAAATCGTGTGTGGTGACTTCGCCTAACATGCCAATACAAGCTAGGTAAAATAACTCAAACCCGAAGGAAATGTTTATAATCCTAAATGCGCCATTCGCCTTTGAAACAGTTTTATGTTTACAATATCTTCAGTGGTATTTTTTTATTATTTTTATGAACGGTTTTCCAGACAAGTATGCGATCGAATGACCTTTACAATTACCATGTTCATGTTTATGTATAATACCTAAAGAAGTCACATTCAGCCAACTATTTTTACAAATCTTCAATTTGAAAAAAAAACAATCAGATTGTTATACGGCACCGTTCCGTAGCAGAGTGTTGACAAGTGTGAGTTTTTTCTATATCGTGCCCAAGACTAGGTCAAGTCCCACCAGTTCCTCGTGGCCACGAATTTCCTATCTGTTCCTCGTGGCAACCGATATCTTACCCGCTCCTCGTGGCCACGAATTTCCTACCCGTTACTCGTGGCCAAAAGTTTCTAACCCGTTCCTCGTGGCCACGAATTTCCTACCCATTCCTCGTGGCCACGAATTTTCTACCCGTTCCTCGTGGCCACGAATTTCCTACCCGTTCCTCGTGGCCACGAATTTCCTACCCGTTCCTCGTGGCCACGAATTTCCTACCCGTTCCTCGTGGCCACGAATTTCCTACCCGTTCCTCGTGGCCACGATTTACAATCATGTTCGCAAGACTTCGAATATGAGAGTTATATGTACATTTCGTTTATGTTGGTCGATAGACATAAAGCTTTGCTGAACACCTACTTCCGTTTATACGTCTCGTTAACACAATTGCTTTCCTTTAAAAACGGACCAGCTGTCTGATATCGATGCATGTTTATCACTTGATTCCAAACCCCGTTATTGTCTGTGTACACATATGCATATTACCAATAGATCGATCCTACATGACAACTGATGTTTGTTTATTTGATATTTTCAGGAGGACTTTTGAAGGACGTGTAAGGTAAGTTTCTCTCTTCATGTTACAAACTTGAAAAAAATATCGTAACGTATCTAATGTGAAACTGTATTATTTTCATGAACTTGAAACGACTTTGAAATAGATTCAAAGACCTGATGTAATTTAGGATTTGCTTTCACCCTGAATGTTTAAATGCAAGCTCGATATTTCGTACGTCAGTTGTCATTCATTATTGATTTGCTTTAAAATGTACTTCTTTGCTGTTTAAAGCTATGCTAAATAAGCTCATGATGCTTCGTTCATCGTGAGATGTTAATCATACTCAAAGTATGTTAATCAAACAAGACCTCAAAAAAATGTAAAACAAGTATGTAAATAACCTTTTCATCGGAACAAGCCACAGGAAATATATGAGGAAGTGCTGTTTCAAGATTAACTAAATAAGCTTTTTAATTTGTTTAAAATGAGTGAATGTATTACTTAGTATTGCAAACGGAGACCGGATAAATCAATGTTAAAATCAAGATGTATATCTGTATCAATTAGATGACATCTAACCCGCAAGTACTAAAACAAAACTTTAAATATATTATTTACGGCAATGATCGGAGATGTCATTTCATAATTGCAACCGTATCATAAACATATAACAAGTGATGTATAAAATGTAACAGTATTCTCTCGAATTGATTGGAATAAATAGATTTCGGAAATTTAATCTTGCCTATTTTGTAACAAAAATACATACAAAAGAATAAATTAATGGGCAAGATACAATATCGGTAATCGTCGTGAGCTAACCACTTCTTGCCAAAATTTTAATTTAAAATAACATATTATTGTCCCGACCACAGGTCAGGCGTTCTTTAATTGTACGTATTATTATCCTATACAGGCTTAAAGTTCACTAATTTTTCAAATGAATATTAACCTAGACTGACCTTTGGACATACAAGTCAAGCTTTTTGATGATACTATTGTTCCCATTCCATCTTACGGATGTGAAGTCTTTTGCTTTGAAAGCCTTGATTTGTTTGAGCAGCATCATTGTATTTTTTGTGCCGGATTACAAAAACTAGAAGGATTAATCCACGTTACATGTTCTTCTCAGAACTTGGAATATACCCTCTAAATAGTACAGTTAAACCAGAATTATAAGCTAGCAACCATAAACTTTATGTCGAAGTTGGTAGGTGGAAACGAAATGCGGTACTACAGGTCATTAGAAGAAAGTGTACTTTTCGTAATCTGAACGATATTGATGACGAACTGCACTATTTACTCAAATGACCACTTTTTAATCCTGTCAGGAAATATATAAACATTGCCATTTTTACTCAAGACCGAATGTACTAAAAATAAGTTTTAAACTATAAGAGCCCTGATAACTTAGGGAAAAAACATTGAATTTTGTTAAAACTTTATTTAATCACTTGAGACGAATTTGATTAGGTGTCAAATAGTGTTTTTTTTATCTCACTACTGTATCGATAATATTGTGCCTTAATTAAAATAATTGAATTTGATTAACTATTTAATGTTGTTGTTTTATATTTTAAAATGTATATTATTTGAACTAACCACATTCCCATACCTATTTTGTGTAAAATGATAAATTCCAAACCGTTCTGAAACCGCCATTAATTCACCTCTTTATACTTGTGTCTACATGTAGTTATATTGAGTTTTCACATGCTTTAACTTAAATGTAAGCTGTTAAATAGTAATTGAATAATGAGTTAGGATGCCTTGGCTAGTGTGCTAAAGTCAGATGAAATGACCTTTGATTGCTTACGAATGAAAATTTGAAGACTTTGCATAAGATATACAAGATCAAAATACATACGTTTTACTGAACAACCCATTTACGCTTAAGGAAGGGCACGCAACCTTTCTGCTCTTGTGTTTGTATATCACTAGTTATTATATCCACCCATCAATCATGAGATTATATTAATGTTTGCATGTTTGGTTTTCTTTTTGCCGAATATATCATGAGCATGTCATGCGGTCTTTATTGACTTTTAATAGTAAAAGGAGTGAGTACATCCGTTTATTCTAATTTGCCGCTATAGAAATTATAAAACATATCCGGTCGTTTTGCATGGCTGATTGAAAATAATTTCAGATAAGAAGCATTTGGGTATAGACAATCTTAATTGGTAAATATGTTAAAAAAGGCATATGCGTTAACGAAGTAGAGCACCAAACTGTTCAAGAGGGTTAAATTATCAGCCATTTACTATTGATGTACATATGGCTTTTATGGAAACCTTGCAGGCTAGACATTTTGATTCTTTTGATATAAACATAAATGTTTGAAATATTTACCATGACAGGGTTGTCATTGCAGTTGTTGAAGCTTCACTGGTGAGACGTTGTACAGGCTTACAAACGTGCAAATGAGTGCTTATTGACTCGAGTTTGCGAAACATTAAAGTTTGTTTGCGGCAGTGGTAGGGAAATGATCAATCGAAATTAGAACAACACAATTCAGATATATTTCAATAGATATGTTGAGGACTAACCATGTGTTTCCACGCAATTCATTCAACGTTTACGTAAACTAATACCTAATTATGAATACAGCATTTCAATCGCGTCGTAGACTTTTTGCACAGTTTGCAGTTACTTTATTAATTGATCTACTTTTTCTTTAAAAAAAGAAATCTTTTACAGAAAATATGACTTGCGCTGTACATATTTTTTTATTTCTCAATGTGCATTTGTAACAAACTATCAGACACACTACGCATCCTTGGAGCTGTCCACGGACGTATGAACAAGATAAATGCTGGTCAGCGGTCAATTTGATAATAATTCTAAAATCGAGCAAAGTGTTTTATTTAATATTTCCTTTCACAAATTATATTTTCATGACGTTTTACTTAGGTCGTCGTTGATAAATAATTTTTATCTAAACGTATCCTAAAATTATGAAGTCATCATGTTTGACGTTGTATCCGTTTAAAGCACAGTATACGTATCAATTGTTACTTGCTGAAAATGGCAAGAATCAAACTATTTCGCCAATTAAATAAAAAAAGACTAAAGTGATCATTGTATAAGAATGTTTAGATCTAGTCGATCACCGACATACTCGATAAATAACCGTGACACTTCACACCTTTATCTTGCCGGCTTTTTACTGAACTTATTTTAAATAATGCTACCCGTACAATATCAGTATTGGAAAATTCAAACGATGAAATATATATTTTCATGTTTTTATTTTGTACTCAATATGATCAAATCAGTCAGTCAGTCAGTCAGTCAGTCAGTCAGTCAGTCAGTCAGTCAGTCAGTCAGTCAGTCAGTCAGTCAGTCAGTCAGTCAGTCAGTCAGTCAGTCAGTCAGTCAGTCTGTCAGTCAGTCAGTCAGTCAGTCAGTCAGTCAGTCAGTCAGTCAGTCAGTCAGTCAGTCAGTCAGTCAGTCAGTCAGTCAGTCAGTCAGTCAGTCAGTCAGTCAGTCAGTCAGTCAGTCAGTCAGTCAGTCAGTCAGTCAGTCAGTCAGTCAGTCAGTGCATCCAACAGGTAGTAAGTCCTGTACCATATATTGAAAATATGCACCGAATATAAATATTGTTGTACCATGCAACATATTTAAGGAACCATAAATGCTTTTTATAACATTTTTAAGGCATGATTTAGTTGTATGCATGTCTGAAAAATGCAAACGCTATTAACAATAGATGAACGCTTATCGTGATAATTGAGTCATATGTAGACATATTTTATGATAATCTATGTAAACCGTTGATGAACACCTTCTTCCGTACATATACGTTTGTTTCCTTTAACAAAGGAATGCCGGTTGTTTGATTAGGATGCAAGTAAATCATGTGATAACACATAGCATCAAGAAAGTCAAAGAACCGTTATTTCCGGGAAACAAACACACAATATCAATTGATCAATCCCAAATGACAACTGATGTTGTTTTATCTTTACAGGGTGAGTGAAAAAAGAAAGCAAAAGTAAGTATTTTTCTTCATATAATTTTTGGAATTTATCATAACGTATTTAATGTAACAATGTATAATTTCAATTGACTTGAGACGACTGTGATATAAGACTGAAAAAAGTAATTAAGAATTGATTTGATCTTGACTGTTAAAATACAATCTCGATAGTGTGTGCTACAATTTTCATGCATTATATGTTTGCTTTGAAATACACTTCTTAAGAAATATTACACACCACTGAGGGTCATATGACATCATAAGGATCGGCAGTCAGTCACCGAAAGTGATTTTGGACCGAAGAGTTAGCCGAGGTCCATTTACATTCGATTTAATATTAACATTCAATATTTTAAAGCGTTTTAGTTGTGTTTTATTAAACAAAGCAAATAATGTTTAATTGCTACAAATGTTAAGCGTTGTAAAAATAGCAAGCCGCACAAACAAGTTGTATGACCAGCGGACCATATTACATATTTTGCGAGTCCGGACCCGTCTAAATATGATATTGACCGCTGACGTCATTTAAACGGATTTTTCTAAATCAAAATACAGTTATATACGGGCCGATTGACTTTATATATACCCAGCAGGACAAATTTATGTAATATATCATATTATATAATATCTAAGTATAGTACACATTCATTGTGGTTCGGAGTGATCAATTTATTCACACGAATACAGTTTAACCATGTGTTAAAAACGTTCATATGCATTGAATATTCCATCCGATATTTGTTATTCATGCATTAACTTATCATGCTTATGTAATAAACATGTAGTCATTCCATCTCCGGGAAGCTTCGTTCATCGTGGAAATTTTACTCAAAGTACATAAAGCAAACATGTATTCAGTCGGTCGGTCGGGCGATCGTTCGGTCAGTCAGTCATTCAGTTAATATACATTTAAAATTGTATAAAATTATCGTGTTACCTTTTGCACTTACCTTTATTTCTCTCTTGCTATTGCACCCCCCCCCCCCGGCAAAACCTTTCTTACCTGTCATTTTTGGTGTTTCAGTTATGTTTTTGGCGCGTGAATGTACTGTTTATTTCCTTGAAATACCACTATTTACGCAAACTGTTGAAGTATCAAAATGCAGCGTTTACGCCCATTCAAGGGATGCAAAGATATCACAAAATCGGTCTGAAACGGTTTACAACATGCGTATTTTGTTTTAAAGATTTATCTGATTAATATTAAGATACAGCCAATAATGTAGGCATAACATTGAAATAAAAAGTTATTCCATAAACACTTATATTTAATGACTAAATACCTTTCAGCGAATATTTCAAGCATCTTCTGATAAGATGCGAATCTGAGTTAATGACATAACAAATAAAACATATTAAAGTATCCGATGTAAAACCTTCATTATCATTTCATTGAGCAAGTATTAATTATGTTTATAGTTATGTCTTGTAGCCTAATATAGTTTTGATATCATTTCAAACGGTGTTGCCTTTTGATTAATGATATGTACATTAAATGACCGAGACACTATTATACGTTAAGTTATTGTTATTTGTAATTTATTATTAGTTTTATTTTGTATGTTTCGTACATATTCTTGATTTTCTCATGAAACTAATGAAGCCTTTTCAATTAATACCAACATAGTATGGGATCAAAAGGCCTCCATAATACATATTAATATATAGCGGATGAAATAATTCACTAAACAGGGAATTGTACTCCACATACATTTTTATTATGTATTTTGCGGCCATTTGAAGATGTTTGTTATGTTAAAAGTATGAGAAATATTATAAAACAATCTCAACCCTGTATCAGCCCTTTATTCATTAATCATATTTGTCCGAGACAGAACTCGGACACCATTAAAGGAATTGATTAAACTTTAATCAAAAGACCATATGATGTTGGAATGTAAACAATGTGGCACTCTTTTGCAAAGTTATCTCCCATTGTTCAATTTGCTATCATATAAAGTTGCGTATGAAACTTGTGAACCTTGAAGGGATCACAACGCTAGGGATCTTTTTTTAAAGTCATCTCAACTTGCTAAATCTTCATAGCAAAATGAGTCCAGGGCATGACAAAAAAAAACTACTAGAATAAATTGATTTAACTTTGTACATTTAAATATGGCAATATATAAAATTTATTTAAATATTTTCTTTATATATATATATATATATGTATATTGCCGCTTGCGCTTGATCGGCTAGTGTTGTTTTGCCTGCTTAAAATATGCTCTTGTTGTAAAAACTATTCACAAGTAAGTAAAATGATTGACAATTTTAATGGCTGTATCATCATATAAAATGTTTAATGCTCTTGGTCATCTTCCGCCTTTTCCGAAAATTAACACTTTTGTTTTATTTATATTGACCTAACGTTTTCATTGTTTACAGTAATCGCATATTATATCAATATTATATTCAAGTTCCTCTGCAGAATTTGCAAAAAATATAAAATCATCTGCGTACATAAGTAAGAAAATAATAATAACCTAGTATCGACTACTTTGGCTCCTTTCAGGTAAAATGCATTTTCTAGTTCATTAATATAAAGAAAAACCAAAATTGGTGAAAAGTATTCACCCTGCCTTAATCCAAGGTGACTTTCGAATATTGCACCTATATTATTTTGAAGCTCTACTCTTGTCTATTTAACTTAAACAAAAGGTGTGTCCTTACATTATTGTCTAATGCTTTAGTAAAATCAATAAAATCAATAAATGTGCAGAAGTGTTTATTTTGGTTAACAAAAAAAGTGTTATTAGTACATGCAAGGCGAATATATTGTCAGTCATTCCAATCTTAACCATAAAGCCTGCCTAAGCTATCAAAATGACATGATAACAAATTTTACAGTATACTTTTAATTAAATATGACAATAAATTATCAGTGACACTAAACATTAGTGCCTGTAAAATTGTTTGCATCATTGAGTCTTCGTTTTGTTATGAATTGGCACAGTAAGGCCGTTAGCCAATTTATCGTTCAGATCAGTTATAGCCCGAAAGTATTCTGTAAATGTGTCTATGCATATGTTTGGCGTTGTTTGCTTAGTACAGCCCACTTCCAATAATATTTTCTACCTCTATATTTCGCTGTCGTAAGTTTCATAGTGTTTTCTTTTAATTTCTCATACCTGAACGCTGTTATTTGTACAAGGTTTTTTGAGGAACCATATTTGTTATTATAATATATGGCATAATTATTGTGTATGATTTCAAACGTTGTAAATAATTTTCTTGTATCCGTTACAACAGACATACAGAACCTTCATTCAGATCAAAACTAGCTCAGTTATCGTAAAAATGTTTAAATTTACAGCTTGATAGCACCGTAATTGGGCAGTATTATTCGGCACTTAAATATGCAAAGGGAGTTTGCCCACATAGCACATTTAAAAAATAAGGGAAAAACGTTTTTATCATGTTGAATGCATTTTACATTTTTAAGTGGAACGTTGATAAAACAATTACCTGTTGCAACTTATTTATTAAACGACATTGGCATCGCAATGAGCTTGCGTTTGATTTTTTTTTGTTTTTTATTATAAACAAAAAACACTTCTATAATTAAATTGTTTTTAAAATGTACAATTCATTAGTTTTTTTTAAACTCAACCCAGTCTTTGCAAATGACAAATGCCAAGCATGTCATAACAAGAGATAATTCTATATTAGTAATCGGTCATACCAACTCTAAAATATAACATGTCAACAGGAAATTAAACCATGCTCATAAAATGCATCATGTGTTACTTTAAGTTGAATGAATTCGGTCTTATATCTGTTTTTGAAGCTATAGAGCCTTTATACCATGTCTCGGCTTTGGGTTGTTTTTTAACAATATGGTAAAATAAGTGTCAAATAAGGCGACATATTCAAACACCGATATGTATATAAAACAACATCATATATGTCAACTAAACCCTTTTTCCGGTGTACATGCTCATCACAAATTCATAACATACACTCCACTCGATTTACGAATGATGGATGTTTTTCAGGACTAAGGAAGAATTGCAACAGTATTTTTTGGAAATAGAACGTTGGATATATCGTAAACCATTTCATGTTGACATTCTTGCTGGCTTTGATAATGGAATTAAAATATTATGTTTTAATGTTGAATTCTATTTTAGTTTTACTGCGTCTTTAAATGTGTTAAGATGTATTTGACATATATGTTCATGTCGGAAAACCCATCCTTTCTTGTCTGTTAAATGTAGGCCAACTTGTCTAACATGACAGCTTATTAGTCATAGAGGTAGTGTTAGTAATTCTCAAATTTGAATCTAAGTCAATCGCAACATATTTCATGCATGCTAATGATCTTGGAATATATGAGAAACAATTTTCCAAAGGGAGGAAAACGATGTTGCACTCTAGTACTTGCTTTTATGTAAATGTACAGCAAGCCAACAATAGGATACTTAAGTAATATTATTTTGTTTTCTTGAACTATGCGTGAATATAGACATAAAATTAAAATTGGTCGAGGCAATACCAATTTTCTTTTATTATACACTTCAAAAAACGTTCGATTAATCTTATATGTGGAGTTTCGTGCTGTTGTTCCATGTTTCTTGTTTGTGTTTTGTTGTTTTTTGTGTTATATGTCTTTGGCGTATACCCTGTGCCATTAGACGGGGTTTATGTTTAAACGTTTGGCTACTGAGTTTGTTTCTGTAGTTTTTCAGTATTGTAGCAAATAAATTGATATTAACACGATCAATTTAGTCCCAAAGGGTTCTATCTGTAGTCAATAATCATTTTAACGATATTTTGAAGAAAATTAAAACTAAGTACTGAATGCTATATAAAATTAGGATCTGTCATGAGACGTCATAAAATACAGTAGGATTATTAGTTCTGCATTTTGATCCGGGAGGTTGTATTCCACTCGAGTGGATTTTTGCAGATTTATGCAAAAAATTGCAAAAATCCACGAGAGTCGAACACGCCATTTCGGATCAAAACGCAATACCAATATTGCCCCTATTGTTATATAAATTACTGGTTAGATCACTTAAAAGCCACATGATAATTAATGTTAATATATGTCCATAAATGACTTCTGTTAAATGTTTCCGCTACTTTTATCTTCTACATTGAAAGCTGAATTTATTAAGGTACCCATGCATATCCAGAAATACGTCATGAACGTAACCATGCTAATATTGAAAAGCAATTTTTTTGCTGTAGAAATGTATACGTAAATGTTGCATGAACAGTTTTTTTTTTCATACTGATTTTTTAACGGAAGTAAATAACAGCTTTCACATTATAATTAGTCTATGTTCAACTTATTTTGATTAATTGCATTTTTTTTCCTTAATAAAACAATTACTTGTTTTTTTAGTTAATATTTGGAATATCTTGATATTAAATGTCGGTAGATACATAGATCGGTCCATTACAAAAAATTTAGGTATGGCAAATTTAACTCTTTGGTTGATTAAGTGTTAGTCCGTAAATGTTTACATGTGTTTAAGTCACACAAAATAGTAACGACATGACAGCGACCAGATCCGTGCTCAACAAAAAAGTACACACATGTTAATATTAATTACAGATCATTCTTATCCTATCCGAGAAAGTGAAACTATGCTGAATTTCCAAACAATTACTTCCACTCTGGTCTAACAATAAAGAATACGTAGAAGTTTTACACATCATACACTAGCTTAGTTTATCATCTTTACAATTGTTTATCATGCTTAAATTTGAAGAAGCGCTGAAATATCTCGTCTTGTAAAATATACAAAGATATAGTGGATGAATATTCAATTGTATTTGTTTGTGTTCAAAAAATAACTGATTAAAATAATTTTATTAAGTACGATTTAGAAAACCTTACAAAGTATCCATTATTGAAAATGTCATACAGTCATTTCTTTTGAATTAAATTGTTTATAAGGAAACACATTTCTTGAACGAAGTCAAAACAATATGAAACCTTCATGAACTGTTTAACTGCAGCCAAAGTACACACACTATCAACGCATAACAATTGGGGTTTCTAAAACTAGTCCAGAAGAATTTGCAAAAAATAGTATTAGAGCAATCTCAAGCCAAGTGGTATGCTTATTAAAGCTTTTCTGTGTTTATCAAACTTTTCCTTTTCATGAAAATCATTCATTTCAGCGATATCATTGTAGCAGACATATGGCAAAATACTATCAGCATATAAATATATTTATATGAACAAGGTTTGGTCGGGAACTTCTTTGTTGGTAAAATTATGGTGCATGATTTCAAATGTTTTAAAAAAAAATTCTAGTATCCGTTACAACACTCATATATGCCCTTGATGCAGATCAATACTAGCTCAGTAATCGCCAAACAAATAACAGCATGATAGCACTATAATTTGGCAGGATTATTTGGCGCTTAAATAAGCGATGGAAGTGTGCCCTCATAGCACATTTCAACGCAAATTAATCAAGTGAAAAACGGATTTATCATGTTGAATACATTTAACATTTTTAAAGGAAACGTTAATAAAAGTTTGACCTAAGTCAAGTATGTCATTGATATCATAAATCTAGATATAGCGATTGATTGAATGCATACTATTTGTGTCTTTAAATGTGATTTATTAATATATTAATATAAACATTTTTATAATTTAACTTTTGTAAAAGGTGTGCAATATATTAGTGTCTCAACCCAGTCTTTGCAAATGCCAAATGTCAGGCTTACTTCACAATGTTATGCACCAGCAAGTGATAGTTCGATATTTGTAATCGGTCATGACATCTCTAAAATATAGCAAGCTGTTTAATGTCAACAGGGAATTAAACCATGCTCATAAGATATCAATTTGTGTTACTTTAAATAAGTTAAATTCGCTCCTCTATTTGTTTTCTAAGCTATAGAGCCTTTATGTCTCAGCTTTGAGTAGATTTTAAACGATATGGAAAAAATAATGTCAGATAAGGCAACATATTCGAACACTGATATGAATATAGCACAATGTCAAAGGATGCATTTAAGGTTACAAAGTAATACCGAAACAAGTTCACCAGAGAGCTAAAATCATCATCAAGTCGCTCTGAGTGACATCACTATCAATTGAGAATGTTTTATTGGACAAAAAACTGACCCGATCATATTTCATGTTTTCTAGAAGAATCAGATACGTGACTTTTATTTTTGTTTAATTTAAAGCGATACTAAATTTGTGTAACAATAATTTGTTGTAGCCGATGTCAGAGAAACAACTGATTGTCGACTATACAAAATCGTCGTTGTATCCCTGTTGTTATGCAAATTTTTAGATATATCATTATATATGTCAGCAAAACCCTCAAATTTATCACAAACCCTCCACTCGATAAACAGTTGATGGATTGATGGATGTTTTTCTACTTTCAGGACTTTGGAAAAGTTGCAACGGTATGTATGTTGTTGTTTTTTAAATAAAACGTTGGATATATCGTACACTATTTCATGTATACATTCTTTCTGCCTTGATGGAATGAAAATATTATATTTCAATGTTGAATTCTATTTTAGTTTTACTGCGTCTTTAAATGTGTTAAGATGTATTTGACATATATGTTCATGTCGGAAAACCCATCCTTTCTTGTCTGTTAAATGTAGGCCAACTTGTCTAACATGACAGCTTATTAGTCATAGAGGTAGTGTTAGTAATTCTCAAATATAAATCTTAGTGCATCGCAACGTATTTCGTGCATGCTAATTATCTTTGAATATTTGAGCAACAGCTTCTAACGGGAGGAAAAACGATGATACAATCTAGCGTTTGCTTTTATGTAAAAGTACAGCAAGCCAATCATGGTATACAATTGTTATATTATTTTGTTTTTTTTCTTTGCGTGAATATATACATAAAATCAAAGTCGGTCGAGGTAATATTGTTGTTTTTAATTGTACACCTTAAATTGCGTTCGATTATTATTTTATGACTTGTGTATTACGTTTCAAATTCTAAGTGTTCATTGTGTAACTTTTGAGAGGTTGCAGAAGGGCGACGGTTTAAGCTAATTACTTTTAAATACACTAGATCATTAATAACTTGAATTTGTACATGGTTAATTTAACACTGATATAGACAAAAAAAATTAAGATAAGGAAGCTTAATTGTAGCAGTCATATGTATATATTTAACAGAGTCGAAAGCTTTTGAGATCACAGATTTGCAATGACCTGTACACTGACAGCATTTGGATGGATCTACTTTCAAATATTTGCAATTACTGTAATGTACTTTGGATCATGTGTACAGCGTTTTAAACCTGAATCAAATTTGTTATGGTATGTCGTTAAACTTAAGCTTTTAGCAACCTGTTTAGTATTGTAGCGAATTAATTGATAATAACACGATCAAGTCCAAAGGCTTCTATTTATAGTCAATCATCATGCAAACGATATTATGTAGGAAATATATAAACGTAAAAACTAAGATTTTATATAAATAAATAGGATAATTATATACACAATTTTATTCATCGAGTTCAGGAAATATATAAGCAAGCAAACCGTTTGCGAGCATAGTTAAATGCTTTCAAGAAGAGTTGAATAAAAACTTAGTATTACATAAAGATATGTACCATATTATTTTCATCATATACTTTTCCCGTACAAACCAGCACAAATGGTTCAAATTAATATGTTGAATATGTCTAAGCCTATTTTTTACAATGTTTTATCATTTAAACGTAAATGCATGTGGAACGAACACATGCTGTTGCAATCGATGACTTTATTCATGTTTACTGTGTTTTAGGTTTTCTCTTATACCAGAAAAAACAACAACATTGTTTACACCGGCTACGTCTGTGAAACAAAAAGCGTCTAACTAACACGGATTTTCAACTATTCTTTTATAAGCATCATATGCGTCTCGCCGCTGAAGAAAGAAAGACATATATTATATTCGTACATAATTACCACAATATGTCACATATACAAAAGCACAATTCATCGTAGATCATTTACAAAAGTTGTTCGTTTTATTTTTAACGTTTGCAAACATCCCGAACAACCCATGTACGCTTAAGGAAGGTCACGCAACATTTCTTTTGTGTGTGTGTATATATATCACAAGTTACCGTTACCAGTCCACTCCAACATAATATTAAGTTAATGTTAGTATATGTTTGGATTTCAGTTTGCCGATATTTGAATTAAATGTTTTGATTGTTTCTTCAAATCAAAACTATGAATGTACTTAAATGTATTTGATGTATCTTAACTGCTCTATGTTACATGTGTATAACAATACTGAAGGAAGGGCAGTACGATGTTGTAATATAAAAAGTGCTATTATCCTTACGTTTACGATAGCAGCAATGTCGAAAGTTATTTCTATAAGAATGCATTATTTGTTGTTGTTTTTTTCAAAATAAACATTAATTTGGACTTTGTAAGGTGTCGTTACATTTTCACAAGATAATGAAACCATGAGCATGTCATGCGGTCTTCATTGACTTTTAAAGCAACATGATTGAGTACATTCATTATTTCTTATTTTCCGCTATAGAAATTATAAAACCAGTCAATTGTTATTGCATGGTTGTTTAAAACAAATGTAAGATAAAGAATATTTCGGTATGGTTAATATTAATTGCGGAACATGTAACAAGAGGCATAGGAAATTTAAAGTGAAGCATCAAACTGTTCTAGAACTGTTAAATTATCAGGTATTCACTATCGCAGTTCATTTGACTTTCCCGGAAGCAGTGAAGGCTATACATTTCAACGTTTTTCATGTTACAAAAGTGTATTGTCAAAACTTAAAAACATTGTCAAGAACATATTCACAGATCGCTGTACTTCTTCACTTGGCTTGACGCCAATATGAGTTACTTACTTAGAATGATCATATCTGGGAATACTTCCAACATACTTATGCCATTGTAAACGACTTTGTAATAATAATACTTTTACATCATCAATAAAGATTTAGTGAAAATGTTGTTGTATTTACTGTTGCCCAAACAACTATCGATGCTGTCTTTGAAAGACCGTTCGACTGTTATGTAATTAATGTCTTTCCATCAAAACTTCTTATAAATGAACCTAATACTTTTATCTACTGCATTGAAAGCTGATTTGTTTAAGATATTTAGAGCCTTTTTTTGAGGAATTATCACTTCGTTATATGTCATTTAAAAATGAAAATCTGCCAATCCTGCATATAGTATAAGCATTTGTTTGAACATAATTGTACATGATACATGTTCGTCTTTCACAAAAGGTTGAACTTTACAATGATTAATTCATCATTTTCAAAATATGTCAGCAATTTCACAATTATTAGATTCGCGAACACAGTCAAGTTCAGTCAGGGTTCACCTTTAATGTCTGACACTTTGTTTATGAAACAGTGAACGTTCGCAATTCATTTAACTCAAAATCTCAATAGAGTCCAATCAAGTGTGATATTTTCTGTTATATTATTTCACCAGGTTTTGCATAAGGCAGTTATCATACGATGTTTGTCGAAGGCATACACTCCCGAAAATTCACAATCCAAAATTGTTCACAGCAAATGAAAACATAGTTCGTAACCATGCTATAACGTTAAGAAATTAGCCCTGCTAATACAGGAATTCGTAATGAAAGTTGCTTTACTAGTACGGGAATACTTTATGAACGCAAACATGCTATACGGGAATACGTAATGACCGGAACCTTGGCTATACTTTAATAAGTAAAGACAATATCCATGCTCATACGGAAATTTATACTTAACGTAGCCATGTTAAACTGGAATATGTAATACACATTACAATGCTTATTCGATAAAATGTTATAAAACGTAACCATACAAATGCGGGAATACGTCATGAACGTAATCATGCTAATACGGGAAGACATAATAAACCGTACCATGCTAATACAGGAATACGTTACGAAAGTTACCATGTTTATACGATATTACAACGGCTTTAAACTTTGAATTTTATAAGGAACTCGTTGTTATATTCGTCGTTGCAACTTATTTTGCAAACTATTTAACGATAATGTCCTCACAATGAGCTTGCGTTTGATTTATTAATATAAACACGTCTATCAATTTATTTTTAAACGGTGTGCACTATATTATTGTTTTGAACTCAACCCTGTCCACAAGGCTATGCACTAGCAAGTGAATATTCGATATTTGTAATCGGTAATACTATCTCTAATATATAGCCGTCGTCGAGCGTTGCTCCATACTTCCTAGACGGGTTCAATAAAACACTGTATGATATCACGATGAGTCAAATACTATTTTCATCATGTACTTCTTCAGTAAATTAAAGCGAAACTGGTTAATATAAATACTTTGAATAACCAATTTAATGATAATACTAATACCGATAGCAAATGTAATAGCCAATACTAATTGTATGAAATATTAACTTTAACGTTAAAGAAGTTTTTTAAATAGTCACATGGTGTTCTATATGTGTAAGTTATATATGTCTACTTATTGTGCATGTATATGATTGAACATTAACAATAAAAACATTTTTTAAGATCACGATAACGATATTTTCTTTAATAATACTTCAAGATTATAATTTATTACCTCATTTGTTTTTAGTTTTAAGTATGACACGTCTTATATATGGCATATGGACATGACCATTATGTATGGATATTATTATTTATACGTCTTCAACGTAGCTGAATTCAACGCGTGGAATATAATGGAATATAAAAATACAATAAGAATACTTACTGCATTTGATTAATCTGAAAGTAAATCTAACAGGGAATAGAAACATAAATAAGAAAAGAAGCCCAAATGTGAAACTAAGTTTAAATCATTCTAAACATTATTGTTTTAAGTTATAAAACAAATGTTAAACTATAGCTTACATCTGAAAAAACTAAATGCTTTATTTGTAAACGAGTGAAATTTTGATATTTCTAGCCAAGTTGAATTATGGTGTAATTAAATGTCTTGCATACAGGTAACTGTTGAGTAAGGATCTATCAATCCGTGTCATCTGCAGATAATACTTAAAATACAAGTGGCTTTTGGTTTCACCAGACTTCAAATACCTTCATTGTGGTCATGTAGTTTTCGTTGAAATCAATGCCAACTTGGATTGGATTTTTGGTTTATGTTTTAATGTCAAATAGAGGCACTTTTTAATAGCCACATTTTTCTTTCCGATACAGCTAAACGAAACGTTTGCGGTAACGCAATTCAATATCAAATTGTTCGACAACAAGATAAAATAACCAGAAGAAGTCATCGCGTTCCTTCTGCATTTTCATGTTGCAAATGCTGATAAAGAGAGACAAATTTATAACAATTGTTCTGGCATCATATTGAAATGTATCTTTTGAGATTCAATGTTTATATCAATGCCAAACATTTGTAAACAATGAAAACAAACTAAAAGGTTGCTTTCGAATGTATCTGGTAATGTTAACCTAAAGTACATTTCTAAAGAATACAGGTAGCATTAAGAAAACAGTTATCCGTACACTTATTGCATCGATTTAATAACGTTTGTGAAAACCTTCTTCTGTTTGTACGTAATTATCTAAAAGAAAGGAACATCTACCATATATATGCCATTAGCTACAGTGACTTCTTAGAACAAAAATATCGACAATAAAATACCAGCACTGAATTATATCTGATCAGTGATGCCATTTCACGAACCTTTTGCTATTTTTTTTGAAGAATATTGAAGGCCAGCTGCATTTAGTCACAGGGGTACGATTGTCCATCCATTTAAATATATAGCGAACATTTAGTCTGAAATAGCAAGTATAATTTGACTAAAATATTTATATAGTTGCGTTTAAGTTGAAACTCAATGATCGTTACCATGTTAATATGGGAATACGTAATGACCGTAACCATATTACAACGATATACGTATTGAACGTCACCATGATTATACGGGAATAGGTAATAAACGAAACCATGCTTATACATTACACGTAAAAAAACGCAGTCATGCATAAACGGTAATACGTAACAGACACCAAAGAACACGTTAAAGTTTTCACGTTTTAAATAATCTTGGTTTATCGTCTCTGCATAACATATGAATATATGTTTAAATAAACCTTTTACAAGAAAGCGTAATACATAAAGGATGCATATTTATCTTTTTATATTCCTGTGTTCCAAACATTACTGACTACAACAACTTAATTTCGTAGGATTAAGCAAGCCTGAAAACGTATCCATATGAGAAAGTATTCAAATACACATTGGAAAATAGATTCCATGAACAAAGCCAAAACAATCACACATTCCAGCGGCATCATTGTAGCAGACATATGGCATTACACCCATCAGCACATTATGATTCTGATGACACAAGTGTGAATGTAAAAGGTGTGCAATACATTAGTGTTAAAAACTTAACCCAGTCATTTAAAGTGTCAAATGTCAGGCATACGTCACAAGTTATTCACTAGCAATTGATTCTTCTATATTTGTAATCGGTCATAACATCTCTAAAATATAACATGCTGTTAAGTTTCAACCGTCAATAAAACCATGCTCATAAAATGTCCCTTTGTCTTACTTTAAAAAAAATGAATTAGGTTCTATATTTGTTTTTGAACCTGTAGAGCCATGGTTCGGCTTTGGATTGATTTGATAGAATATCGTAAACTAATGTCACATAAGCCAACTATGAACAGTGAAATATATATAACAAAGTCAACGAAGTCCACTGAGATTATAAAATAACACCGACACAAATTCACCAGATATCTAAAATGATATGGTTTTGTTTGAGTTTCGTGCATGACATGGAAAAGCAAATGTTGTTTAATAGACAAATTAGATGAACAGTAAAATGTAAGGACAGAGTTGTCCATACACATATTGTATGCTGATCAATATAATAACGTTGGTGAATACCTTCTTTCGTATATACTAAATAATTTAAACAGAAGAACATGTACCACAAAAATGACTTAAACTAGAATTACTCCATAGAACATAAAATATATTGAAACTAACAGAAGAACATACATTTTTATCATATCAGTGACGCCTCGAACGTTTTGTCAGAAAATCAGATTGAGTGAATTAAAAAGCAAAAACATACAATAAGTAAGGTCAGAGTTCTTGAAATAAAAAGCAAAATCATGCATTAGTTGTACCATACGTTTTTTCTCTAACATATGTGTTTTCTTTAACAAAAACTGCATACCAGCTGTTTGTGAACGTTGAACGTTGAACACAGAATAATCAGCATGGTAAGATCATGCAACAGTTGTTTACTGTGTTCCCATATTATACCTGGCAATTAATGTTCATTTGTTATCTTTTTTCAGTATATATGCCAAGTCAGAGATACCGTAAGTATTGTTTTTGCTTTCTTCTTAAAACTTATATAAAAGAATATCGTAACGTTTTTTTTTCACACGTTTAAAATGCAGGACCGACAACACGATGTTACAGACAAGGATTCGCGAATGTTCGTACTCCAGGTTTTGTTCACCAAATTAAACAGATCAATTGATGGTCACATTTATGTGTATTCCAATATGTCATGTAAAATACGTACAAATCCATATTATCCGACTTCAGTAAGAGATCAACCAATTTATGAGATTGCCTTATCATCGTAGGAGTATACGTGAACATTACTTTTCAAAAATTAAATCCCTTCCTTGTAATTTCACTTTAAATCAAGGCATTCGTTTACACTTATATGCAGCTAAAACATGTGTACATGCTTTGTTTAACGTTTTTGCATGTATTTAAAACCTGTCAAAAATAACATACTGTCCGGTAAGAATTTATTGTAAATCAGCACTTGTTTGGTGAAAAAGTGAAATTTGTTAAAATTTTAAGCCAAGCCACATTAAACCATCGATTTACGACAGTCTTTTCCTGATCTTACATTATAAGCTGTGTACATAATGTTAATATATTGTCCATTTTCATAATTATGTCATAACACTCCGTTCAAACCAAATGAAGCCAATATATGAAAAAACTTATCATAAAAATTAGGAATAAAAATATGTTTGGAAAACCACGAGGAGGTCCTGACAATCAATTAAAACAGATACAACATTTTAAACACTATCTTATATATTACATTTGAGGCAACAAACCTATTTTCTATCAAAAACAAGGTCAGCTGTGACGAAAATCTATATGACATTATATAAGCTTTGTGTCCGGTAGTTAAAGAAACTACTTGTCAATTACCATAATTTTTTATTGTCACCTCCTTATTCACATGAAATGAACATAACAATGTTTCATACAGCTTTATTTTATGATTGTTAGTAAGGCAATAAGCAATGGTATTGTCAATTCCATGTTAAAAAAGTAAATTCATATGAATAATGTTACTGTGTGATTCTAGATACTTACTTGTATAAGTTTTAATAAATTTCATCAGTGTCCCTAGATATTGCCTGAAAGATTTTAAGTTGACATGATGATATATTCAGGTACTATTAAAATATAAACATCATGTACAATATAAGTAGTATGTGTGTTCAATAAGTTTTTTGTATTTAAATGTAAAGTACACACGAATGTGTTTCAGTAAATTGAAATGACATTTGATTGCTAAAGAATAAAAACGCGCATACTTTGCATACAATATAGAACATTATAGTCAAAATAACAAAAGTATGCAGGTGTTCTAAGCTTTCATGAACAACCTTTTTAGGACAATATGCATGTGTTCAAATGATTTAAGTGAACGATGGCAAAGTATCCATTATCACTGCAACCAAACTATGATCATGAGGTCATCCTTCTATTTAAGACTTTTTATTTCACCCTAAGAAAAGGTTATATTTGTTATATTATGTGTTAAAAGTAATTCATTCGAAGTAAAGAAGCCTTGAAAGAACACGATTAAAACACATGACGTAATCGGTGTAACTTCAAACCCAATGTATTTGCAATGTTTTTCATGTTACGTGTTACATTATATCCTTCCTTGAGTTAATCATATTGATGTTGTGTGGTTTTGTTTTGTTTAAGATATTGATCGTTTCACATTTACTTCATAACTACCGAATTTACTGATATATTTTATGATATAACTATTTAAGCTGCCCTCTCACATATTGAACAGTTAAATAAGAGTGCTGACAAAAAAAATAAATAACAGATTTGTATATGTAAGTTCGAAAATTGATGTTGTATGCATTTTTCTTAAACCGTTAGTTACGGTTTAAGTCATAAAACATTAATTTTCGAACGGAAATAAGAAAATCTACGATCTCATTTTTTGTCAGAAATCTTATATCACTTGTTTGCAGATATTTATGCAAAAAATGCTTTTTCCAAGTCAAAAAAGTTGTAAAAATGGTATATCTGTGAGAGTGCAGCTTTAAATATTTTGCGATGAATTATATGTATTTGAAACAAAGTGCATAAAGTTTAGTTTGTGTCTTCATTTCATCGGCGAAGAACAAATAAGATCCATCCAATTTATGGTATATACGAGCAATTTCATCTCTGGAATGTCTGTAATTTTTAACAGCATTTTGCATCCTATCTCATACTTTTATCAAGTACACATGACCATCACCTTAAGTCATCATTTATTGAAATGCAATTTGTTCCGATTAGTGGACAACCAAATAAGCGATGTATTCCCTTCCCTCAAGAGCCTTATATAATTTATTGCGTTGACTAGTGCCACTGAAAAACGTTTGATGAACAAAGTGCATGATTGCGCGTATCCTTATACCTATGTTTGATGTTTAGCTTGTGCTCGTCCGTTAGCTATTTCATTTTCCAATCAATATACTTGAATATTTATGCGCAAATGCCTTTTAAACTGCTCAAATTATTTGATTTCAAATATCTCTATCAGTGCTTATGTCTACCATCTCCAATAGCTGTTGATTGTGTATATCTGTTTAAATACATTTCTAGCATATAACACAATATCATAGGATAACAGCATGTTTTCTGAAAGTTCAAATAACATTTATCATATGACTATAACATTTAAATATTTGCATTTGATTCACTCTCAAAAGGAAAATTGCTGGTACGGGAATAAGTTATGAATGCAACCATTCTTATAAGAAAATACGTATCGAGCGTTAAGAATTGTGAAAAGACACAATGAACGTTACTATGCAAGTACGAGTAGACATAATGAACGTTACTTTGCTATTGCGACAATATTTAATGAACGTAACCATGCCATTGCGAAAAGACACAATAAACGGTACTATGCAAGTACGAGCAGACATAATGAACGTTACTTTGTTATTGCGACAAGACACAATTAACGTTATCATGTTATTGCGAGAATGCATAATGCGCAATACCATGCTTAAACAGAAAAAAACAACGTAATGAACATAACCATGCTAAAACGAGAATGCGTATAAAGTTATTGCATTAATAATATAAAACGTAATGAAAATAAACATGCTAATACAGGAATACGTTTTGAACTTTACCATGCTTTTACGGGAATACGCAAGAAACGAAACAATGCCAATATGTTAAAACGTAAAGAAAGAAGGCATGCTTAAAAGGTCATACGTAAGCAATAAAGAAAACGTTGACGTTCTAAATCATCACAGTTAATCGTCTTAGTTTATCATGCTACTTTCACTTTGGACCACATTTGAATGTTTTTCCAATTACGTCATTAAAACAAGGAAAGTCGATGGTAGCCGTCCAATGAAAACGCTTCGTGTATTTAAGTCATAGCCGAGTGCGCGGTCAAGGTCAAAATTGCAAGAAGGTGATTCGAAGTGAAAGTAGAAATACTTCAACAAAAAACGTTCGATTTGGATAAATACGCGTCTTACTCAACGAGTTTTTAACGGTAGGAATGCTATTTTAAGCTTTTCTTTGTAATGCATACGGAAAGTTTGCATGTCAGTCTGTTTTTAACGTGTTTTAGGGGGGAAAAATCAGTTGTTTTTCAACCTCCCGGTTCTTTCGTAATGGCAACTTTCAGCTTCTGGTCGGTGCATTTTGTTTGAATATGCGTAAAGGTCAATCTTACTAGCATAAAAGTTATATTTTTCTTGTAGATGGGAATCTTACCTTATCAGAACAGTAAAAATTATTAGATTATCTCAATTATTTTAGGAACTATGCTCTATTGAGAAGGTCCGTTTGGAATTGATGAATTTTTGCACATGTTTACCTTATATTTATTTATATATTATACTAATTTGCTTTCATGAAAAATTGTGGAATAATTTTTTAAATCACATGTATTCACTATCTTGACCGAAATAAATGAATTAAAAAAATATTAAAAATAAAAAATAAAAATAAAAAATGTATTACTGTATCCAGGCTATGTGACGAACACCTGTGATAACAACTAACTAATGCTGGGTTGTTGTACTATTTTCAGCTCAATGAGAGAAACAATTGATATTTTTGTAAAATTATTTTTGTACTTTGTTGTTTGTACGAGGTGTTCGGGAACTTCATTTGATGATAAAAAAATATGGTTCCCTTACACCATATTGCCAGTGCAGTTCTGAATATCCAACATTATTACTATAATATCGTCCTAAATTAAATCCATTGAAAATCTGGCGACTAATTACATACTCGTGATCTTTATGTAATTTTCGGAAACGTTCAACATTTTATGTTCACTCGAAAGCTTTTCTGCAGTGAATTGTTATTGCATTATTATAATATATTAACGTTGACGCTAATCGTATTGAATACATTTTGATGTTAATGTTTTGAACAGTTTCAAGGAAAAAAAATGCATATTTTAGTAATGTATCGGTAGTGTGCCGATGTCAATAGCGAAACAAAAACAACACTTGTCTCTGTTTCTTAAAGGTTCTCGTTAAAAATTCCCGATTTATTTCTCCGCTTTGCCAGATAAAGTGTTTCTATCCACGGCACTTACACAGTATTCTTTTTTTTTTACAACAATTCGTCGTTTATACAAATGTCCTCAAAAGCAGGCGTTGTTACAAAGTAAATATCAAATATAAATGTTATGCAAATAATTTTATTACTATTGACCCCTTAACCTAGTCAATGGGAATGCGCAGGCATTTTAATCAATATTATATATATTTAAATTGCTTTCTGCTTTATTATCATGTACAAAGTAAAGTTCATAAACTGTATTCATCAGAATGAAAACTAACTATTGTTTAAACTCTTTCCAGTTCATTCATGTCATTCATGTCACAACATCAACACAAATTAATTAATTTTTCGCCGATATATAGAGTATATTTGTTTATTTCAGTGTAAGATCGAATTTGTTTACACGAAGGTCGTAAAAAGCATATTTCGCAACTCGTGATATCATCTTACACTGAAATAATTTTTTTTCTGTCTCTATAATGCTTTTTTTCGGAGTTTTATTAGTATTAATTAATTTTCTTAATAACCACCCTTTTTTAAAAAGGGTGTTATTTACACCGCAAGCCGTGTGACGCCCCTCACGCATATTCTATACATATGATAGCAGATGACGTAGCTGTCAAATTTCCGGTTTGTTTTGAAAAAGTGTTCAGGATATTCTTTATTAAATTATTTTCTCGTTTTTTAGGTCAAATATTTTATGAACAGTAACCAAATCAATGAAATTTTATTAGTGCATCTTTGTTCCAAATTATTTATTTTTTATTTTAAGTGGGACATAGATACATAACCAAATTACTACGCCGTCATTTCTTGAATGGAAATTTGACAGGTCGACTGTGTTAGCAAAACAAATGAGGATAATCATTGAATATAAAACATTTTTTCTTAGTTTGAGAGTGTATTTCACTTACTGTCAGAAGTCTCTTTTGCTTGAAAACAGGTCGATTTCCAGGTAATGATGAGGACCACGCTAGGTTGTTGACAAATTTTGAGGCGTGGGTGGGGTGAAAATATATCATTAAATCTGTAAATTGTTGTGTGAATTTTGCGGAAAGTTTTTATTTCGTATAACAACGACAAACAGTTACATTTGAACGATAATATGACATTCTATTTATGTATTTTCGTCTGTTATTTGTTTAAGATGAAAGCAAATATTGAAAACACACATCTTTCCATGTCATCAGTATCATTCTACTCAACTCACATCACAAATTATTAACCATAGAGCTAGCGTTAGTATTTCCTCAAATATAGATCTGAAAACATCGCACCGTATTTTCCACATGCTAAATTGCCTTTATATGTATGAGAAACAATATTAAAAGAGAGGACAACGATGTTACAATCTATTGTTGGTTTTATATAATTGTTTGGCAACGTTAGTTATATTCGTTTGTTTTCTTGAAATACGTATGCGTCATTATGGGCAAAAATAACAGTCGGTCAAAATGTTTTTGAAAATTCTTGTATCTTTTATTTTAATTGTACACTTCAAAATGTGTTTGAATATGCTTGTTTATTTTACAAGTCCAGCTTCAAATATATATGTTTGCTTATTATGAGATATGTGATACATCTTCGATCGTCGTCTGTCATAAAAGCTTTAATCATCACGTGATGTTACAAGCATGCCAACTTATTTCAATGCACAAAAAGAAGACATTTCTAACTTAATGAAATTGTTCTCAGTATCTATGCTAAGTAATGAATATTCAGACAATCATAACACAATTCAAAACATTTCTACATTCCACGTCCATATTGTTTTTCGTGCAAATATCACGTTGTTAGTTGCCATCTAAAAATACCACTGACAGTAGTTTGATAATGGTCCACAATAGGAACTGTACGAATGGATCAAAAATAGAAAGAACAAATGTTTGATTTTGGCAACAAGCAGAGATGTCTTTACGATCAGTTCTTCATTTTATAATCGTGACCATCTCATATATAACGTTACAAATATTGTATGTAATAGGACATCTGTTTCACACGGATTGATTTGAAAGAGAAACATAATGTAAGACTAATTGGACAAATACAATATTGACAATCGTCGTGAGAGAACCATTAATATCAACTAATTTAAATACAAAATGTTAATTTACACGGAAGGTTTCTATAAGTATTAACGCATACAAAAATTGACCCAGAGTTTTGTTGAGCTTTTTAATAATTAATAGTTATTTACATAGAACATATATTTTCACATAACCTATCTAATGAAATTCCTGAAATATTTAGAGCAATACATAAACTATTCGGTGCATTACATTCCATTAACATTAATACAAATATAATACCAAAACTACTACTAATACCTCTACTATTAATACTACTACTATTACAGTTGAACACCATTAATCCGAAATCGTTGGGACCTGAAAAATATTTCGGAATAGCGATATTTCGGATTAACAATTTTCAGAAAATGACAGCGTTCGCGAATTATAGATAACATGAAATACCAAGTCTTGAATATTGCAATGTTGGTGACACGTTACCAATACGATATATTCGGTTTGAGTGATCTTGCGTTTACAAATTCGTTCTTATACTTCTTTATTAAAACAATATTAAACATTTAAAAATGAAAGCACATGTATGCATTCGGAACATAGGACGGATTGTTCGGTAGCGGGTCGAGTAAGCAAAGCGGCAATAATCGGCGAATCTGATGAGATAGACATTTTCGAATGATTTTCATGTTTTGTTAACCATCAATTATATACACACTTTATAACCCAAATGAAACGCTCATTTTCTGACATCGATGTTTGTAACATACGCTAGCTCAATTTCATTCTTTAACAAGCGCGTTATTATGATACATTGGCACCTCAAGCCGATGCCCGAGTGCATTCGTAGTATGTTGTGAAAATGTATGACATGATCGAGTCCGAAATAGGAGTTCATAAATAGGTGTGAAATACCAAATCGGGACCGTATTTTTTACTTCGGAATAGCGACTATTTCGGGCTAGCGATTTCGGATTAAAGATTAAACATTTAGTTAAACAAAGAAGGAGTAAAATCGGGACAGAAAAATAATTTCGTAATATCGATGATTTCGGGAAAACGGTGTTCGTAATAGCAGTGTTCAACTGTTCTTACAATACTACTGCTACTGCTACTGCTACTGCTACTGTTACAGCTACTGCTACTGCTACTGCTACTGCTACTACTACTGCTACTACTACTACTACTACTACTACTACTACTACTACTACTACTACTACTACTACTACTACTACTACTACTGCTACTGCTACTGCTACTATTACTACTACTACTGCTACTACCTATACTACTACTACTACTACTACTACTACTACAACAACTACTACTACTACTACTACTACTAGTAATACTACTACTACTACTACTACTACTACTACTTGTCGCGAATGAAAATGGTTCGTCTCTCAGGGCGACTGCAATTATCCAAATACACTTTTATAAAGAAATGGAACAATAGTTTCCAAATTAATCCAACGATGTTTACGTCTCCATCGACAAAATATGAGTGCGCTGTGCACGAGGAAAATACCGCCACCAGCTGTGCACGAGGCGAACTACTTTAATAAATATAGACAGTGAAAGCGAAAATGAAAGTGAAATTAGTATATGAATTAGTGAATGATAGGAATGACTGAAAGGAATGGAAGAATAGGAAAATGGATTATCACAAGAAAGATGGACTTGGAAAGAACGTGTACTGGATAAACATACATGTAGACTACTACTACTACTACTACTACTACTACTACTACTACTACTACTACTACTACTACTACTACTACTACTACTACTACTACTACTACTACTACTACTACTACTACTACTACTACTACTACTACTACTACTACTACTACTTCTACTACTACTACTGTTGCTACTGCTACTGCTACTGCTATTGCTATACTATACTACTACTACTACTACTACTACTACTACTACTACTACTACTACTACTACTACCACTACCACTACCACTACCACTACCACTACCACTACCACTACCACTACCACTACTACTACTACTACTACTACAACTGCTACTGCTACTGCTACTGCTACTGCTACTGCTAGTGCTACTGCTACTGCTACTGCTACTGCAACTCCTACTGCTACTGCTACTGCTACTGCTACTGCTACTGCTTCTGCCACTGCTACCACTGCTACCACTGCTACCACTGCTAACTCTACCGCTACCGCTACTACAACTACTACAACTACTACAACTACTACTACTACTACTACTACTACTACTACTACTACTACTACTACTACTACTACTACTACTACTACTACTACTACTACTACTACTACTACTACTACTACTACTACTTCTACTGTTATAAACCTAATAAAATAATCACAAGTCTTCTTGCACTGTTGTGCCATAGTGAACACATTATCACCGAATACAAATTCGGGCATCTTACATAAATTTGATTTGTAAAATATATGTTTTGAGGTAAATGGGATCAACGGCAAAACTTTTTTGCTTGTTAAGGCTGTACTATAGATAAATATGTTATTCTCTTCCTATTTATAAAATTTCGAAATTTTCGCAACATGAATCCTTTAACAAAAGTGTGAATTATGTATTAGATACATAAAAGGAAATTTTATCGGTTTGACACGAAGCTCAAATTGCTTATACATCCGTTTGCTTAAAAAATGCCAGATGCTATGGCGTATTAACAGACAATTTAAGAACGTTATTGCCCAACACCAGTTTTTTCCTCGTATATCTACAATACATAACAACTAACTTTTTGCTGTACTTGTTCACCAGATTTATTGATATAAAACAATGGCCATAAATGGTTATGCCGCGTTATTAAACACAGTAATTCTCAATAAGCCGGGTTTTTGTCACGAATATTCAGGTTCCAGAATCGAAAATGTATGCATGTAATGAGCTTAATGTTGGTTAAGAATGTGTGCAAATAAAATAATTTGAAGGTTAATAGCTAGTGATAAAATCATTTTATATGAGCTTAAATGACATGCTTTTTATTGTCGCCAGAGCAAAGGGCCAAACTTTCCTAAATATTAACTTCATACTATAAAAACACATAACGAAATAAAGTATTTATTCTCATATTATACATTGACAAAACCACATTGCTCGGTTAAATTACGTTAGCGTGCCAAAACAGAAGTCATGGGCTGCCCTTTGATTGTAGAAAAAACAATTTCACCAAATATACCGACATGTTCGTTACTTTAAATTTATAAGGTTAAAGTATCTTGGTAGCATATTACAGATACATGCTTTTCATATATTTGACTTAATCAAACATTGTTCAAATTATGTGCAACATATCAGTGTTTGTTACATGCTATTTTGCACAATGCTGACTGAAGAATTCCATATCAAACTGACATGTTCGTCATCGTACTTTACATAACAATACAGTCTAGCAGTACTGCTTTTTAACTCGTTGACGCGTAGCCTTGTGCATGTGGTTTTACATACTTAAAAGTTAACATGGCGAGATTTTCAACTATCTTAAACCTTTATATCATACAATCGTTTGAAATGTCAATGACCAAATATTCGTTACTCAGATATAAATAAATGGGTGTAGGATTTTTGTAACTTTGGGACGGTATGAATCAACAGGGCTTGTCTTGTCCTTTTACATCTACACTCCACAGACACTCTATCATTGAAACTGAATAATGTTTTCTTTTCTGTATGCTGCAGAAAAAAATATAAAAAATAGCATACATTTAAAAATGTATATAAGTGAATGTACAAGGCAAGTTCGGAAACATTTATCATGGAGTTTTAGAATAAAAAGGCGATATAACTTTCAAGATGTTTTTAAATTGGTATCAATGAAATTCAATGCAATCCACTTCCACACTAATGATAGGAAAGGAGTGTACATTTACAAACACTGAATATACATATTTCTGGTATCCATGACAACACACATATGTTCCTCTGATACAGTAAAAACACAATTATCGCAAAAACGATATGCATTTTACGGTATGTTACCACCATTAATTAAGAGTTTGATATGGTGTTGAAACAGTTAATTAGACATTTTAGCACAACACTAGCGCGTGTAAAAATGGTGAATTATATGTAATATGGTATTTTTTATTTAAATATTTGAAATAATCTTGACCTGAGTCAAGTCTGCATTTTGGCTTTGTCATGGATACCAAAAAAATCCTTATTTAACGTTTGATATAATGCACATTTTTTTTCTTATTTATGTTCATGTTCAAGTCGGAAAGGTCATATTTACATCATTGCTCAAATGATTCCATTTGAAATAAGTTTAAACATAAGCGCAAAACCATTGTTCATTTGGGTAATAGCTGCTTCATAAATTATATGCCTGTAGCACATTCTACCATAGTTTTCCTTTATTTAAAGAATTTAAGAATATAGATCCCTAATTATTGTCATTTACTAATATGTAGTATTAAACATATGTTTTCATTTTTACATGAAGGTTTACGATTGCAACACATCTGTTTTCAGTGTGTGTGATACGTCTAGGATGAAGTTAACGTAGATTGCCGATACCCCAAATCCTACAATACATAATGCTTTTCCTTTTATCATGCAATTTCTTGGCGTAAGAACACCAATGTCAATAAATGATGAATACGACTAATCAACATCATTGTACGTTTCTTAATAAACGAAATCCATATTTATGGTCAAAGAAGCCCTGACTACTGCTTAATTGTTCCGATGCAAAAAAGTCAATACTATGACTACTTTATTCGAATTCATCAAGCTGTCATCAAGCCCATTGCAACTTAACTGAAAATAAAGTGGCGTCCTACACAAACAATTGTGATCAAACAAATGAAAAAGTATCCATACTGGCCACTCTAGTGCCGAATAAGTTCCTCCTTAAAAATCATTTGAAATCTCTCTTTTTTGTGGTATTCGAAATAATATTAAACCGAATGAGCGTGGAATTGTGTTGTTTGACTTTAAATCAGGATGTTTATTTTTGTAACTATGAAAATAACCAGTAACCTTTAAAAAGTGAAGCAAAATGTTCTCTTATTTATCAAATCGATTTAATAATATGGTGCCGGGAGCATTTTGGTTTATTTGGTTTGTTGACCACATGATGTGTATCTTCAGTCGGTTGGGCATGTGACCGCGAAAACTCACTTCTTTTCTGTTCTGAAATGACAGCGGGAAACACAAACAGTGCTCCGAAATCTTACCAATAGTCCGCCTGCTAATAACCACGAGAATCACTCGCCCAGAAAATCCAAACACTATGCATGATAATGGCACTGATTAGAAATTTAGTACACTTATCCTACACGCAAAATGCTGAAACATAAGTAGCAATCAACGAGAGCTAATTCAATGTCTGTGGTAAATGACATATCTTACTAATAACACCATATTTGCCAGTGCAGTTCTGAACAATAATATCGTCATAAATTAAACCCGTGGAAAATGTTGCGATTAATTACATACTCGTGATCTTTAATCGTGACATGTAATTTGCGAAAAAAAAATATACATGAATTGATAATTGTGAATTGTCGTTCAACGTTTATGTACACTCACAAGCTCATTTAAGTACTGTGTCAGTAGTGTGAAAAAACAACAACACTTGTCTCTTTTTTTAAAGGCTCACATTAAATTTCCCGATTTATTTATCCGCCTTGCCAGATTAACTGTTTCTATCAGCGGCATTAACCTAGTATTCTGTATTTATACAACAATTGCAACATGTCTTGGTTTCGGCTATATATTCAACATGTATAAACTAATGAAGGACAGCTAAGGAAAATCGTTGAATCGTCATTATGGATTGATACAAAAGCACGATTTGTAACAAAGTAAATATCCAATATGAAATTTATGTAGAGAATCTTAACATTATTGAGCGAAGTCAATTGCAATGCGCAGGCATTTTAATCAAAATATTTAAATTATTTTCTGATTAAATAAGATGTACAAAGTAAATTTCATCAAGTGAAGTCATTAGATAAACACATTTTTCTACCACTAACTAATACTAAAACTCTCATTTTTTTTCTAAAAACCATTTTTATTATGTTAAAGGTATTTTAAAACATTCAGAAAATATATTCATTTCACCAAAAATAATCACTTTAATCGAACATATCAATATTGATTATACAGTTCATTCATATTATTCATGTCAAAACATCAACACTAATTATTTAACTATTCGCCGATAAACAACTATATCTTCAATGAGGGAGTGAATATGAAGATTATATTATGATTTGTAACTATTGATAACCGATTGCCAATGTGTGTTGACGTGTGCATTTTACCTAGTTTAAATGCCAGGTAATCTAATTCGACTGATGTCCTGTTTCACTGTCCGTTCAAAAGTGAATATACCCTCGTGCATTGGTGTTAATGTTGATGGGAGTGGTATATATGCGTTGATAGTATGTTTTAGTACATGTGTTTATCGTTCAATGTTGTTTTTGGTAATTTCCTTGTACCTTCTGAAATGGTTAATAGTTGACTATTATTATTACATATTTACACCTCAACTTCCATTCCTTAAATGAACTGCCTTTCGGCAATTGCGTTCATCAATCGATGAACGCAACATCTTCGGATATGTTCGGATCGCAATTCATTGCATAACAATATACATGAAAGCTATTGATCTTGTTATTGGTTGTATTGTGTCTGCAGGTCCCGTAAAATATAGATCAACATTTTTAAAAGTGTTAGTTTATTATATTTTAAATATATTGGTACCAGAAGTGTTTCAATTTTACGTTTTAAAGTGATTTCAATTGGTTGATCTTTTCCCGCGTTATTGTGACGTCATTTAAGAAAATGTTTCCGGTTATAGTCGTGTCGTTCTATTTACAGAATGGGTAAGAACGGATTACTGAAAGGTTTTCTTAAATGAAATAAAGGAAAAAAAAAACAATTCTTGAATGAAATAATGAACTATTGGTGTAAGTATAAGGAATGAATTGCGGGGTTGATGTCATTATCGGGGATATGAACGCAATTGGGTTGGTCAATGTGTGTGGAGTCCTTAAATATTTCAAATGAATTATTGACGCATTATTGACTACGTTGCAGCATATCATTCATATCGTGTGAATAACATCCTTTTTTATAATCAATTTTAAAATATAATAATACATAATTTCAAGATCGATTATGGCAATATTCGTTACAAAGCAAGGAAGATAGATTTTCAGAACAATCGCAACTAACATTATAGTTTATTAATTATTTACTGGGCCTCTATTAGGTGTAGGGTCTTAATAACTTATGAAGTGCCAACATTCGTCTTTATAAGCTGGCTAATATAACAAATAACGAACACTCCAGATAATAAGTATTCATATTGAACGACAATCTGACATGCATTAAGAGTAAATGAATAGAATATATAAAAATATACACATGGATATAAATCATAATTGATCTAAAAAAAAGACATTGTTACTTCAGCTGAAAATAAATATTATTTTTTTTGCGTTTGAGTGAAACGAATTAGAAGAAAATTTCTTTCCCTTGTAATGGAATGACCGCCAGGTGGCATTTTATATGCACGAGTGGTTAATAGGCACGAATATTTCGTGCGCATATGAATGTAAAGGCATTCAGCTCTAGGAGCCCGATACGCTAACATCGATACAAATGATTGTAAAATTTTACCAGCAAAATTCAGGACCGTGAACGCGCTTGACGAGAATTTCATCCGAAACAGTTGCTTATCTGAGGAGTTTACAAAGATCAAAGAAGGACAAAGAACTACAGTCCCACCGCCAAAACAATGCAAGAACAACATTTGCAACCATATGAAAAATGTCTTCCGTGATATGTGAGGTTTTTGTTTATCTCGTGCACAAGACTATGTTAAGTCGTGGCCACGACCTTTTTAGTAGTTCTTTGTGTGTTCGATTCACAATCGGTAAGTCAGTCGGTGAGTCAGTCAGAAAGTCAGTCGGTGAGTCAGTCGGTGAGTTAGTCGGTGAGATCGTAAGTTAATCTATTTGCATACAAATGTAAATGCGTTGTGTTGGATAAGATATTACATAATCAAAGACCGACAGTTCATATGTATATATTATAAACTGCGGTCAATAGGACCTACGGCTTGAAATGTTTAGTGTTCGAAACCGCACCTCGTAGATTGAGTGATTTCTAGATTCACAAATGCTCACTCTATAAGTCCAATGTTTGATATGTAAAAAGGTACATGGTCATGATTGAAATCAAATCGCACTACTGTTAAAAATATAGTTCGTTACAAAAAGGAATTCGTTTGAAACAGAGTATCACAACAAGCCTATTTGCGTGTATTTTACACACTTGCACCTCCAATGTTTATACATGGCACTTTCACATAGATTATCAAACCAGTTTGGTTTGTTTATATCACTTTAATCAGATCGTTTGTTTGACGTGGAATAAAAATTTTGCTTTAGAACTGAAAATATGCCATTTAAAGTGCTTTTACTTAAACTTAAGCATACATTGTATATATTCGCAAACTATAATAAAGTGCGAGTGGGGTAAACTTACACGTAATAGGTATATTTTTTATATGGGGGAATTCCAAATATATCTTTGGTATGTGTAGATATTTATTGTCGTTTTATCCTTGCATAGAAAAGAAGTGTGTTTGTATGAGTATTAATAAATTGATCTGCGAAAAAAATTCAAGCTGTGGGAAATTGGAATAATACAAAAGTAAATTCATGAAATCAGTTTTTAATGACCAAAATAAATAATGTTGTATTTACTCTAGCTAACGTTACGTATGTTTTTTAGAAAATCAAAAACGTCCTGAAAATAAAACAATTTTAAGATGCAACTTTTATGAATGTGATCATTTAAAAAATGTGAGCATTTTCTTAATCAAGTAATCTGAACCAATTTACCAAATTATACGGGAAATGACCTCTATCGGTGTTCCACCAACTTTGTTTTAATTGTTTAACTCATTTTATAGAGTACGTTTGTCTACGGAGAATCATCGAAAACATGTGTATAATAATTTATAATTATTCTCAACTGTTTCAAAACAATAGGTATTTAGTGTAGTTATTCTGTTAAGGTTACATTTTAACCAAACTGCAAGACACACTACAAACTGCATTTACCTTTTGGTATTACTATAATTCCTGTAACCGAGCCGAGGCATCGGTGCCTATTCTTTAAAAAAGCAATGCCGACGTTCAAGGATATATATCTGATGAATAGCAAATGTAAGTGTTATCCATGCCTCTAAACTAGTTCATGTATATTGTTGAATATACGATATCAATTCGGCAGGTTTATTTGGCGTTTACATTTGCGAAGTATGTGTGACCTACAGTACATATTTCAGCGCAAAAATGTCATATGATAACAGGGTGATTTATTTTGAATAAACTGCACAGTTTTCAAAAAATGTTTTATATAATTTTGACCTTAGTCAATTATTCCATTGATATGGTTGTTGCATATTTAACTTTACCCAATAGCATCAACTCTTGCTGATAAGTCACATCTCTGTGCAACTGCATACCACATGCTTTGACAGTAGTAGAGTTCTCAATGATTATTCTCTAGTAATCTACAGTTAAACTGTTATTATTATAAACATTTACGTAGGCAATAGGCTTTGCAATAGTATATATATTCCATTATAATTGATTGGAATTAATTTATTCTGAACAACCTTTTTTTGTACCGGCAACCATAATATTTGGTTAACGGACATATTGAATCTTGATAATCGTCTTTTGACGAACCGCTAATTTTAAAGATTTGTATACAACATATCTTACTGTCCCGATCATGTTTAATGCTTTCTAAATTATTAAATTATATACCTTTTATATTTATTTAACTGTTTGCGAAACTTAATTTTCGATAACAATAATTTATTATCTCCGATGTCAGAGAAACAACCAATCGTATTATCCCTTTTGTTATGCACGAGTTATCATATGACTTTATGTGCGTGAACAAACCCCTTCTTTCCGCGTGCATATACATGTCCAATTTATCACATACATTGTACTTGTTCAACTATTGATTGATGTATTTCTCCTTTCAGGCAAGACGAGAGACAATTGTAAGTATGTTTTTAAAATATAAATTTTGATGTATCGCAAACTCGTTTATGTATACATTCCTTTATTTAAATGGCGATGATGTTTATGAAACGAAAACATAATGTTTCAATGTCGGCTTCTATTTTAGTTTCAATGTATCTTAACATGTGTTAAGATGTATTTAACATAATTTATCAGGTCGGAAAACACAAATCATTTTTTGTATGTTTAATGTAGACCATCAGTATCAATTCTACTCGTCTTACATGGCAGCTTATTAATTATAAAGCTAGTTTTATACATCCTCATATATAAATTTGAATTAATCCCAACGTAGTTCGTGCATGCTAAATTATATGTGTATATATGAGCAACAATATCGAAAGGGATGAAAACAAAGTTACAATTTTGTGTTTGCTTTAATGAAAATGTACAGCAAGCCAACCATGGTATACGTAGTTATATTATTTTGTTTTAAATACAAATGCGTGAATATAAATAAAAAGTAATTGTATTTCTAGGCGAAAACTTGATTCAGGAATGTTCATGAAGTATTTAAAATGTGTTTCATAATTCTTCTATAACTTATGTAAACAACTTCAGTTTAAAATACGACATCCTTATATACATACTGTACGTACCTATGTTTGGATTTGAGATATAAGATACGTCTCCTTCTGTCGCAAAATGATTTCGTGATTGTACACGCGTGGAAAGTAGTTTCAAGGCCATGAAATAAATCACAAAAAGGAAGATATTACGAACTTAATTATATTGCAGAAACCGAATTTTAATCAAACAAGGGTCAGGAATAAAAATCAATAAGGAACTTACTTTTCTTGGTCACGATAATAACTGAAGTTTGTATTTACTAAGCAAAGTTCAAGCAAGTTTCACCTTTAAGACCTAACATTATTGGGGAGTGTTTATGAAATTCATAAGGATCGTACAAACACAAAACAATCAAGAGTCGCATTCTATGCCTGTCATATTCCAGTTTTTCAGAAGTAAATGATCATTCGATGCCAGTCTTGTGGTAAACAATCCCTAAAATTCACAATATCACAATATTTAAAATGTTACCAGCAAATGAAAACCAAGTTTGTTAACATGCTTATACGTTAATACGTAAGCTACGTAACCATGCATATAACGGGAACACGTTATTAACATTGCTACGCTAGTACCGGAATACGTTATGAACATAGCCATGCTACTACGGGAATGTAAATATTTCTTAGAATAAATTATAGCAACGTTAACCCTAGTGGCATGCTTGTTAATGCTGTACTATGTCTATTATCCTTTACCTATTTATAATCATCATTCATTTTAATAATATCGTTGTAGCAGACATATTGTAAAATGTAATCAGGACATTATGAAACCATTATTTTTATTCCTGACCCTTGTTATGAACCTTATGACTAGTGTACAAATGCAACATCACCTTCATAAAACTAAGTAAAACAAATATCACCTGATTTTCAAAACGTTCACAGACATCCTGACATAGCAACTAACTAATGATTGGTTGTTTTCACTTTTCAGCTCAATGAGAAAAACATTGATTATTTCAAAATAGTTCATGAACATTCCTGAATCAATAGATTTTCACGGAATATAAGAATATTAACTATAAATTCCATTCACAATGCTTTTGGATGAGGGGTAAGTAAAAACGCAGTAAGGTGCAGTCGAATACTACGTTGATGGTATAAAAAATGGTGAATGATTTCAAACGTTGTATATTAATTTCTAGTATCCATAACAACACGCATTTTCAGCACAAAATTTCAACTCTCGGCGATATAATTTTGATGAATTTTCGTTTCAAAATCGAAACCAAATCATAATCATTGTAACAGATAGTGTATTTAATAGGTAATTTACATATGTCAACTGGTTGATTTAATATATACCAATTTTTACATTTAAAATGAGGAATTGCAATAATGGGATCGAGATTTATCTTACATAATACTTCGAACCGAAAACACAATATGTGTTATCTGTGCTTTTCTTACCGCCAGTTTCTCACTCTTTTTACTTTACTCGTCAAATGTGATGACATATTAATCATCAAGTTTGTGTTATATTTTTCAACAAATGAGATATATATTAAGTTTTGCAACCAGCAGAAACAAATGCTTTTCAGAAATTAACATCGCAACTCAAATTGCTTCATATTTAATATTAATGTTTCTGGGAACAGAGTTTTGACAAATATTACAGGCTATTTGCCAGGCTGCTATAAACCTTCCCCCGTTGACTTTTTTTCTGAATAAAAAGTTTCAAATTTCGAAAACAATAAGTTCAAGCAATGCTCTATTATGTGTTTAGCTAACCAAATAAAGCTTACTCTATGTCAACCATGTTTAAAAACAAATTTTAGCATGGATCAGCAAATGCTGAAAAAGCAAAATTATCATCATTGTAAGTATAGATATGGATTTGGTTTATTTTGAAGTAGAAGTAGAAAAATAACGTTCTGTAAAATAGACCAGTGCCATAATGTGTTCATTTTTAACGTCCATGTTCAAGTGCCATGCCTATACATGCAAAGCCTCGTTTTTATCGTTTTTAAAATGAACTCGTTTAATAAATTCAATACAAAATAAACACTCTTTTGAGATCCTCTACTTAGATAATTATATGCATGATTTATAAACACGATTTCTTCAACAACACATGTACATGTATTGGAACTCGTATAACCTTCTTACTATGCAAAACGTTTAATTACATTTCCATGGATTCAGAGAAACTATATAAGCAATTATTTCGTTTCAATCAAATCAGCATGTTATATGCCAATGTTTATATGCATTTATTAAATTAATAACGTTTAAACATGTTATATAAAAGTGTTGGTAAGCCGTAGTGACGTCACCATTTCAAAAAAGAAAACTCCGTATAGTGTTTACATTTAATATATCTTTTCCTATTTCATCTATATTTTTATACAATTAAACATTTATGATAATCGAACTACAAAATAATGTTTTAATCTGGAACATTTTTATATGCACTGTATTTTACACATGCTTGACTTATATAGCATATATGTTCTGGACGGAAAGCAATTATTTCTGTGCACATCTTAGCCATCAGTTTATCAAATTCATTCAAACATCACAGATCTAGTGTAAGGTTTTTCTAAAAAAGAAAACTTTAATATGTCTTATGGTTGTAAACTTATGCTTAGTTATGTTTGTACATGTAAGACATTATTATAAAAGAAATAAAATATATTGATGTAATCACACATTTCATACGTTATTTATTATAAACCAATCTTCTTTGAAATATATATATCTAAATGATACAGTACCCTTACTTTTCACTAGATATTTAACAAACAAAAATAAGATTAAACAAACAAAAATAAGTTATTTAACAGTTCATGTAAATAACAGTTTAAACCTACATGCAGCTATAGAACATGTTTTGCTTATGGTGAATACATGTATATCACACCTATCAATCAAGTTCTGTACAATAAGGATTCTCAATCAACACTTGTCAACAATATCATCTTTGGTAAAAAGTAAACTATATAATATTGAAGCTCAGCCAAATTTAACCTTCAATATACGACTATCGGTTCTTGAAATAACATAACAAGCTAGGTACTTTAATGTTAATAAATACTCCGTTTCAACAATAACACTTGTTTAGAACCAAGAATAGGTGCTGAGCTTATATATATTTATGACAGATTGAAGGAAGGAAAGTGTCGAAATTCCAGTTTGGCAGATTTAAACCGTTTTCTGTTTATATCATGAATCTTCCTTTGACTTAGTTCCAATCAAAATCTCCTTATTCGTCTTGTCAATTGTTGTTTGATATATTTTTATGGGAGTTGGGCAGGTGGCGGTAAATAGGGCTTGCATCTTTGGTTACATCTAAGGTCAATGAACTGGCTGACACCGTTTAACAACCAAATGTATACATCACGTTGACACACGAGGGTCTATAATGACACGCAGTTTACATATGCCGTTGAGCATAGAGACAATTACCAGTTCCCTTATGTCCATAAGCATAGAGACAATAATTAGTTCCCATATGTTCATGAGCATATAGACAATTACCAGTTCTCTTATGTCCATAAGCATAGAGACAATTACCAGTTCCCTTAGGTCCACAAGCATCGATACAATTACCAGTTCCCTTATGTGCATAAGCCCATGAGCATGGAGACAATGACCAGGTCCCTTATGTTCATGAACATAGAGACAATTACCAGTTCCCATATGTCAATGAGCATTGAAACATTGAAACAATTACCAGTTTCCATATGTCCATGAGCATTGAGACAATAACTAGTTCCCATATGTCCATGAGCATCGAGACAATTACCAGTTGTTCCCTTATGTCCATAAGCATAGAGACAATTACCAGTTCTTTTATGTTCATGAACGTAGAGACAATTACCAGTTCCCTTATGTTCATGAGCATAGATACAATTGCCAGTTATCTTATGTTCATGAGCATAGAGACAAATACCAGTTCCCTTATGTAAATGAGCATCGAGACAATTACCAGGTCCCGTGTGTCCATGAGCACCGAGACAATTACAAGTTTCATTATGTTCATGTGCATAGAGACAATTACCAGTTCCCTTATGTTCATAAGCCCATGGGCATGGATACAATGACCAGGTCCCTTATGTTCATGAGCATATAGACCATTACTAGTTCCCTTATGTCCATGAGCATAGAGACAATTACCAGGTCCCGTGTGTCCATGAGCACCGAGACAATTACAAGTTTCATTATGTTCATGTGCATAGAGACACTTACTAGTTCCCATATGTCAATGAGCATTGAAGCAATTACCAGTTCCCATATGTCCATGAGCATAGAGACAATAACTAGTTCCATTATGTTCATGAACATAGAGACAATTACCAGTTCCCATATTCCAATCAGCATTGAAACATTGAAACAATTACCAGTTCCCATATGTCAATGAGTATTGAGACAATTACTAGCTCCCATATGTCCATGAGCATTGAGACAATAACTAGTTCCATTATGTCCATGAGTATTGAGACAATTACTAGTTCCATTATGTTCATAAGCATAGAGACAATTACTAGTTCCCTTATGTCCACAAGCATCGAGACAATTACCAATTTCCTTATGTTCATGAGCATCGAGACAATTACCAGTTCCCTTATGTACATGAGCATTGAGACAATTTCTAGTTCCATTATGTCCATGAGCTTTGAGACAATTAGTAGTTCCATTATGTCCATGAGCATAAAGACAATTACCAGTTCCCTTATGTCTATGAGCATTGAGACAATTACTTGTTCCATTATTTCCATGAACATTGATGCAATTACCAGTTCCCTTATGTTCATGAGCATATACAAAATTACCACTTCCCTTATGTCGATGAGCATAGAGAAAATGTCCAGGTCCCTTATATTCATGAGCATAGAGACAATTACTTGTTGCCTTATGTCCATGAGCATAGAAACAATCACCAGTTCCCTTATGTCCATGAGCATAGAGACAATTACCAGTTCCCATATGTCCATGGGCATAGAGACAATTACTAGTTCCCTTGTGTTTATATGCATAGAGTCAATTACCAGTTCCCATAGGTCCATGAGCATAGAGAAAATTACTAGTTCCCTTATGTCCACGAGCATGGAGACAATTACCAATTCCCTTATGTTAATGAGCATAGCGACAATTTCCAGTTCTCATAGATAATTACCAGTGCCCTTATGTTCATGAGCATAGAGAAAATAACTATTTCCCTTATGTCCATGAGCTACAGTTATTTACCAGTTCCCTTACGATCATGAGCATTGAGATAATTACGAGTTACCTTATGTCAATGAGCATAGAGACAATTACTAGTTCCATTATGTCCATGAGCATTGAGACAGTTACAAGTTCCCTTATGTCCATAAGCATAGAGATAATTACTAGTTCACTTATGTCCATGAGCATAGGGACAATTGCTAGAGACATTTACAAGATACCGTGTGTTAATGAGCATCGATACGAATACCAGTTTCCGTGTGTCAACGAGCATAGAGACAATTACCAGTACCCGTGTGCTTCAGTGATTATTATATAAATACATGTGAAAATAACTTCGTTTGTGTTTGACCTTTGATTATACAAATAAAAACATACTACTTGTTTTAAAGACAAGGCATATGTTGTTGTTTTTTTTCCAACTGATCCCAAAACTGGAATTGTTCATGCTTCAGAACGTGTTTTGTTATTTTCCATCATCATTGGTACTGCTCGATATTGAATGATTGTTGAGTAATTATACGTTTACATGAAAGTATTCAAAATATTCTTAGGCCACTGACATCTACCGCCTCAGAAGCAAGCGACCAACAGGTGTTTCTAGATGACGAATTTGCTGATCGAAATAGAACAAAGATTGATGATGCCCGGAGGTAGATATGTGTTATTCCATCGTTAAATGAACTAGTTTCATTTGATGATCTATTTATGCATTAAAACCATATTATTTACACTGTGCCTGACATGATTTGGGATCAGCTCAAAATGCAGTGGGAGACCGATACGAGACTGTATATCCAAATTAAGTACATGTCGTCTTAGCAATATACGAGAGCATCACTGTTGCTTCGACCGTAATCACAAATCACCTTTATATATATATGCTTTCCCCTAGGGATATATTTATGTATTGAATTATGTACGCATGCACTAATGTTAGTGAGAAATTCGTGGCCATTTATATATTGATTTTTTTAATAAATACTGTTTTTATCTTTTTGATTTTGTTTTTGTTATAGCATGAGCCTTTATTTATTGCTCTAAGCTTCATACATATTCAATTACAATAAAACAAATCTTAGTTTTGTCTAACCGATCAATCATAAGGTTTCCTTTGCTTGGTTAATTTGATTTTTCCCCACTGGCCCTAATTCTTCAAAAAATCTTAAACGCATTTCACTTAAATATCTTATTTCATCAAGCAAACCTACTTACTTAAATATGGTTTTATAAAACAAAAAGTAGTTCATATTTTTATCTCAATTAATTTTTCCTTTATAAGCCTCAAAACTCTTTAAAAGTTTAAAAATTGTCGATATATGTGGGCACGGGATTCTTAATCATCATTATATAAAGTTTCTGCGCTCAAATAAGACACAAGTACTAGAATAATATTTGAACGAAATGACACCCAAATCTGTCGTTCTTTCGAATGACCTTTTTTTCTGAGGTGGAAACACGAATAATGATTACATCTTTCATATTTTCGTGTTTCCCTCCGAATATGGCTATATCAGAGAAAATATGTTGTTATTTTTTTTGATGGTCATATATTTTTACCATACTAATAATACATTTGTATAATACATTTGTTTTATTAATTTTAGCAACGATTCAAATATTGCTATGTTTTAGGATTTATCAGCAGTAATATTTACTCAAAATTTAAACGAGCAGTCATGTCCTTATACTTTGTCAAAATAGTGTTATTTTCTTCTATCTTATTATCATAGCTTCAATTTCATTAACAAATGGATGAACCTGAAATTCTCCTTAATATCATTTATAAAATGTGCACGTCCTTTGATAATATAAAATTTAAACACAAAGGTTGATAAAATTTCTACACGAGTTCATGACATAAAATCCAATTTTAGAATAATTCGTTTTATTTTACTTATTGGTTCACAAAACCTGTGTTGGAGCAGCGTCTTGGATAAAATGCAAATTCATTAGTACACAAAATTACTAATTTAAAGAATATTTCAGTCGACTTAAGAAGATACAAAAAATGGCGAAGGAAAACGAAAAACTTGTAAAGACGATAGACGAACAAAGGGCAGTGATAAACAAATCCCGGTAAAGTGTATGAGTTCATATAATTATTTTCATTTTGCTATAAAAAACTAATTAAGATAAGCCTCAACACATCATTAAACAATGCATATTAAAAAAACACTTTGAAAATCTTACAATTGTATGCATATCTGTAAATGTTCTGTGCCGATGTAGCTGAAAATAAGGGTCTGCAATGTTATTATTGGCCCTGCCTTTACTTAGTAATGATTAACTAATAGCTCGCGTTTGCTAAGCCATGATGAATTTAACTAATAAATTCAATGTAAAAAAAATGTTTCATACTCATAGCTCTTTCTATTTCAGGGACAAAGAAAAATCTCTGTCAATAGAAATTGAAAAACTGGAGAAAGAATGTTCCGGTTTGAGGTAGGCCTTTGTTTCATAGATTAAACAAATAACGGCAGCTACTTTAAACAAACAGTTTCGTATAACCCAGAACGATTGTGTTGCACGTCAAAATCTTCATACCAATTGTGTTTTGCATAATTAGAACAGTTTTAAAGATAATAATTCAGTAATACAATATAGTATCAGATATTTTTCGCGGAAGATATTCTTAATATTACTTAAATTTGAGGCGAAAATAAATATATCAATAGTTTCTTATTTACAGAACATGCAACCATAAGAGGAGTGCTGCCTTAAGGCAAAAACAAAAGGAATTAGACAAAAAAAGAAAGGAGCTTCAAGCACTGCAGAATACAATAAAGTACGGTATACGTCAAAACATCATGAATATCTGGGACTTTGGAAAGCATTTCACTTTTCCTGCATTACGGGACCTGTACCATTAAAAATACATAAAAGCATTTTCATTTAAGGATTGTTTTTTACTTTTTGTGCGTGCATGCAGTATATACGCTCGGCCGCGATTTTGCAAATCCATAAATCGCGCTAGTGATTTTTGGTAAATTTACATAGTCGCAGCCGAGCGTTCGAACTGCACGAACGAATAAACAATAAAATCAATGATTCTGTATACATTCTCTATTTTTATTTGATTATTTTTTCAACCTAAAAAGTTCCGATAACAAGTTTTTAATAACAAGAAAGGGAAAAAAAAAACGCAAGGGCAGATGTAAATGGTAAGAGCACTTGTCTCATGAACATAAGGGCACTTGTCGCCCTTGGTTTTTATTCTTGGCGTTCTTTTTATTTTCAGCATAATAAAATGTAGAAATAATTTGCAGAAGAAAATAAATAATCCAATATTATTTTTAATCATTTGGTATTTACTGTAATACATATGGTGGTAATAATGATTTCCTTTGTAATATTTTTGATTTCATCACAAAAAAAAAATATCGATATATTTTAACTCCTGTATAACATATGCATGACCAATGTGAGTTGGCATAATAAATGTTGTCACGATGATTTTATGGATAACGTTCATTTTAACAGGTAAACAAGTGTCAAAATACTTTCATTTTGTTGTCTTTTAATGTTTTCGATCAAATTGTGGTTTAATGATGTGCAAGTTATCTCGAATTGACACTTTAAGACGATTGTTCTTACATGACGATTTGACAGGTTCCATTCATTTCATGTATTTAAATGTTGTTTTGTAATACGTAATGACATTTTAAGATATTCTTCTTTAATATGAGGGATACCATTATATCATTATTATGATGAAAAACGCATTTCGACAATTTACGTGTCAACATTTTCAAAATTTGAGACATTTACAGTTTCATTTTATCAGTTTTTTGTGTACAAGTGCCATACTATAATTATCAAAATTTGATCGTAGTAAGATCTCTATATACGGTGATTCACCAGCGCCCAATCAGAGCGTTGCTTTCTTGCAAAACTCCGCCTTCATAGGTAACGTAGGGTCGAGCGATTCATGCACAATGAACACAAGTTTAATCGTTCAGAAAATCAAGTACGAATGTAAATATTTTATATTGAATCAAATTACGTGATTTGCTTGCACTGATGCAATTAATTAAAATTGATGATACTGGGTCTTTGAACAAACGGGTATTTTTGATACATTTCCAATTAAAAACGAAGCTTGAGATTACGTGTTTTGTATTTTCCAAGTGAATGCTTATTATATGTCAACTTATTATTTCAGATCAAAAGATGAATGCTTTAGAAAGTATAATGACACACTTAGGTAAGAACTAGGGATACAAGATTAGGCATCAACAACGAAATATTTTCTGACCCCTTAAACATATTTAGGACCAATGTCATGTCCAAAATTGCCCAATCAAAAGCAATAAAGATTAAGATATCATACTAGAATGATAAAAGTGTATACAAAGAGCATGGTACATTAGTAAACAGTTTAGTATGAACAATGGCGCGAACCTTAAAACTGTTAAAAATCAAACACATTTAATGTTCATTGTATACGGGAATACCACATTTTAGCATATCTGCTATTAATATTACATAGTACAGTTAATTAAGAAAACGGACTCAATTTCAAGTCCTGTTAAGAAATCAATTATCCGAATACATTGTTAAACAGGTTCCTTGAGCTCGGTAGCATAATGGTGATTCGACATAATTTTCTCGAATGCATGATGACATCTAACTGTTCATTCTAGTGGCTGAAGAGTTATTTTTATCTCGGTCAGACGCAATCATTTTATATCCTTAAATTCTCTGTATAACCAAAACTTATATTTCGCTGACTTATAATTGCCAATTGTTTTAGGGTAATATTCAAAATAGTTAAAACAAACACGTATTTTAATGAAAATAAACTTCAAATATAACATGTAATTATCAATATGTTTTTTAACTATTGTAGACAAAACGAGATATTGATATCGGACATGGAACAAGAAAAATCGTAGGTATTATTTTCTTTAATTTTTGAAAAACCTGTATATAGGGCACTCTTTTGAACACAAATTTATTATAAGTTTATACGGTTCTCTTTTGATCACAAATCTGAAGCGTACATCAGTATAAGTGTGCGAACGTCAGTTGCATGGAGCTCCATGGTTCGGATCTGAATATTCGTAGGTCTTCAAACCTTTATAAACTATATGGACGATTGAATTTATATTTTAAGAAACAATTGCAGTAGTAGTAGTAGTAGTAGTAGTAGTAGTAGTAGTAGTAGTAGTAGTAGTAGTAGAAGTAGTAGTAGTAGTAGTAATAGTAGTAGTAGTAGAAGTAGTAGTAGTAGTAGTAGTAGTAGTAGTAGTAGTAGTAGTAGTAGTAGTAGTAGTAGTAGTAGTAGTAGTAGTAGTAGTAGTAGTAGTAGTAGTAGTACTAGTAGTAGTAGTAGTAGTAGTAGTAGTAGTACCACTTACGATACATTCGGAACAGATAAATTATCGGAAACTATAATTATATTGTGATGCCTACCACTAAGCAGTTACAGACTATCTATCACACAGCAAAACTTGATAAGCCATCACATGCTATATATAACAAAGCATTAAGGCAAAATATTCAAGGCTTACTAGAATATTGTCAAAGCCGTTAAGCCAACAAACGCCGTTTAGAATAATGAATTTCGAAGAACAATTACAGAGGCTTATTATCATAGAGCCATAACGGGTAAACTATCACACGCTATGTATTACGATCCCTATCGGCAAGCATTTGAAGACTCACTATCATACTTCCAAACTTGGTAAGCCAGTACACGCTATATATCATAATGTCTACCAGCAATCAATCTAAGACTAACTACCATACTGCCAAACCAGGTAACACATCACAAGCTATGTATCACAATGTATACCAGCAATCAATCAAAGACTAACTATCATACTGCCAAACCAGGTAAGCCATCACACGCTATGTATCATAATGTATACCAGCATTCAATCTAAGACTAACTATCATACTGCCAAACCCGGTAAGCCATCACACGCTATGTATCATAATGTATACCAGCATTCAATCTAAGACTAACTATCATACTGCCAAACCCGGTAAGCCATCACACGCTATATATCACAATGTCTACGAGCAATCAAATAAGACTAACTAGCATACTGCCAAACCCGGTAAGCCACCACACGCTATGTGTCACAATGTCTACCAGCAATCAATCTAAGACTAACTATCATACTGCCAAACCCAGTAAGCCATCACACGCTATGTATCATAATGTATACCAGCAATCAATCTAAGACTAACTATCATACTGCCAAACACGGTAAGCCACCACACGCTGTATACCACAATGTCTACCAGCAATCAATCTAAGACTAACTATCATACTGCCAAACCCGGTAAGCCATCACACGCTATGTATCATAATGTATACCAGCAATCAATCTAAGACTAACTATCATACTGCCAAACACGGTAAGCCACCACACGCTATGTATCACATTGTCTACCAGCAATCATTCTAAGACTAACTATCATACTGCCAAACCCGGTAAGCCACAATGCTATGTATCATAATGTATACCAGCAATCAATTTAAGACTAACTATCATACTGCCAAACACGGTAAGCCACAACAAGCTATATATCACAATGTCTACCAGCAATCAATCTAAGACTAACTATCATACTGCCAAACCCGGAAAGCCATCACACGGTATGTATCATAATGTACACCAGCAATCAATCTAAGACTAACTATCATACTGCCAAAACCGGTAAGCCATCACTCGCTATGTATCACAATGTATACCAGCAATCAATCTAACACTAACTAACATACTGCCAAACCAGGTAAGCCATCACACGCTATGTATCATAATGTATACCAGCAATCAATCTAAGACTAACTATCATACTGCCAAACCCGGTTAGCCATCACACCCTATGTATCATAATGCACACCAGCAATCAATATAAGACTAACTATCATACTGCCAAACCAGGTAAGCCATCACACGCTACGTATCATAGTGTATACCAGCAATCAATCTAAGACTAACTATCATACTGTCAAACCCGGTAAGATATCACACGCTATGTATCATAATATATACCAGCAATCAATCTAAGACTAACTATCATACTGTCAAACCCGGTAAGCCATCACACGCTATATATCATAATGTATACCAGCATTCAATCTAAGACTAACCATCATACTGCCAAACCCGGTAAGCCACCACACGCTGTATACCACAATGTCTACCAGCAATCAATCTAAGACTAACTATCATACTGCCAAACCCGGTAGGCCATCACACGCTATATATCATAATGTCTACCAGCAATCAATCTAAGACTAACTATCATACTGTCAAACCCGGTAAGCCATCACACGCTATATATCATAATATCTACCAGCAATCAATCTAAGACTAACTATCATACTGCCAAACCCGGTAAGCCATCACATGCTATATATCATAATGTCTACCAGCAATCAATCTAAGACTAAATATCATACTGCCACACCCGGTAAGCCATCACACGCTATGTATCATAATGTCTACCAGCAATCAATCTAAGACTAATTATCATACTGCCAAACCCGGTAAGCCATCACACGCTATATATATCATAATGTCTACCAGCAATCAATCTAAAACTAACTATCATACTGCCAAAAACCGGTAAGCCAACATACGCTATATATATCATAATGTCTACCAGCAATCAATCTAAGACTAACTTTAAAACTGCCAAACCAGGTAAGCCATCACACGCTATATATAACAATGTCTACCAGCAATCAATCTAAGACTAACTGTCATACTGCCAAACCCGGAAAGCCACCTTACGCTTTATATCATATGTATACCAGCAATCAAAATAAGACTAACTGTCTTGCTGCCAGACCCGGTAAGACACCACAAGCTATATATCACAATGTATACCAGCAGTCAATCTAAGACTAACTGTCATACTGCCAAACCCAGTAAGCCATCACACGCTATGTATCATAATGTATAACAGCAATCAATCTAAGACTAACTATCATACTGCCAAACACGGTAAGCCACCACACGCTATGTATCACAATGTCTACCAGCAATCAATCTAAGACTAACTATCATACTGCCAAACCCGGTAAGCCACAACGCTATATATATCATAATGTCTACCAGCAATCAATCTAAAACTAACTATCATACTGCCAAAAACCGATAAGCCAACATAAGCTATATATATCATAATGTCTACCAGCAATCAATCTAAGACTAACTTTAAAACTGCCAAACCAGGTAAGCCATCACACGCTATATATAACAATGTCTACCAGCAATCAATCTAAGACTAACTGTCATACTGCCAAACCCGGAAAGCCACCTTACGCTTTATATCATATGTATACCAGCAATCAAAATAAGACTAACTATCTTACTGCCAGACCCGGTAAGACACCACAAGCTATATATCACAATGTATACCAGCAATCAATCTAAGACTAACTGTCATACTGCCAAACCCAGTAAGCCATCACACGCTATGTATCATAATGTATAACAGCAATCAATCTAAGACTAACTATCATACTGCCAAACACGGTAAGCCACCACACGCTATGTATCACAATGTCTACCAGCAATCAATCTAAGACTAACTATCATACTGCCAAACCCGGTAAGCCACAACGCTATGTATTACAATGTATACCAACAATCAATCTAAGACTAACTATCATACTGCCAAACACGGTAAGCCACAACAAGCTATATATCACAATGTCTACCAGCAATCAATCTAACACTAACTATCATACTGCCAAACCCGGTAAGCCACAACGCTATGTATCACAATGTCTCCCAGCAATCAATCTAAGACTAACTATCATACTGCCAAACACGGTAAGCCACCACACGCTATGTATCACAATGTTTACCAGCAATCAATCTAAGACTAACTATCATACTGCCAAACCCAGTAAGCCACAAAGCTATGAATCACAATGTCTTCCAGCAATCAATCTAAGACTAACTATCATACTGCCAAACCCGGTAAGCCATCACACGCTATGTATCATAATGTACACCAGCAATCAATCTAAGACTAACTATCATACTGCCAAACCCGGTAAGCCATCACTCGCTATGTATCACAATGTATACCAGCAATCAATCTAAGACTAACTAACATACTGCCAAACCAGGTAAGCCATCACACGCTATGTATCATAATGTATACCAGCAATCAATCTAAGACTAAATATCATACTGCCAAACCCAGTAAGCCATCACATGCTATGTATCATAATGTCTACCAGCAATTAATCTAAGACTAATTATCATACTGCCAAACCCGGTAGGCCATCACACGCTATATATATCATAATGTCTACCAGCAATCAATCTAAAACTAACTATCATACTGCCAAAAACCGGTAAGCCAACATACGCTATATATATCATAATGTCTACCAGCAATCAATCTAAGACTAACTTTAAAACTGCCAAACCAGGTAAGCCATCACACGCTATATATAACAATGTCTACCAGCAATCAATCTAAGACTAACTGTCATACTGCCAAACCCGGTAAGCCACCTTACGCTTTATATCATATGTATACCAGCTATCAAAATAAGACTAACTGTCTTACTGCCAGACCCGGTAAGCCACCACAAGCTATATATCACAATGTATACCAGCAATCAATCTAAGACTAACTGTCATACTGCCAAACCCAGTAAGCCACCACACGCAATATATCACAATGTATACCAGCAATCAATCTAAGACTAACTATCATGCTGTCAAACCAGGTAAGACATCACACGCTATGTATCACAATGTATACCAGCAATCAATCTAAGACTATATATCATACTGCAAAACCAGGTAAGCCATCACACGCTATGTATCACAATGTATACCAGCAATCAATCTAAGACTAACTAACATACTGCCAAACCCGGGAAGCCATCACACTCTATATATCACAATGTATACCAGCAATCAATCAAAGACTAACTGTCATACTGCCAAACCATGTAAGCCATCACTCGCTATGTATCACAATGTATACCAGCAATCAATCTAAGACTAACTATCATACTGCCAAACCCGGTAAGCCACCACACGCTGTATATCACAATGTCTACCAGCAATCAATCTAAGACTAACTCTCATACTGCCAAACCCGGTAATCCATCACACGCTCTATATCGCAATGTATACCAGCAATAAATCTAAGACTAACTATCATACTGCCAAACCAGGTAAGCCATCACACGCTATGTATCCCAATGTATACCAGCAATCAATCTAAGACTAACTGTCATAGTGCCAAACCCGGTAAGCCATCACACGCTATATATCACATTGTCTACCAGCAATCAATCTAAGACTAACTATCATACTGCCAAACCCGGTAAGCCACCACACGCTATATATATCATAATGTCTACCAGCAACCAATTTAAGACTAACTATCATACTGCCAAACCCGGTAAGCCATCACACGCTATATATCATAATGTCTACCAGCAATCAATCAACGACTAACTGTCATACTGCCAAAATCGGTAAGCCACCATACGCTATATATCATCATGTATACCAGCAATCAATCTAAGACTAACTGTCATACTGCCAAACCCGGTAAGCCATCATACGCTATATATCACAATGTCTCCCAGCAATCAATCTAAGATTAACTATCATACTGCCAAACCCGGAAAGCCATCACATGCTATATATCACAATGTATACCAGCAATCAATGTAAGACTAACTGTCATACTGCCAAACCAGGTAAGCCATCACACGCTATATATCACAATGTATACCAGCAATCAATCTAAGACTAACTCTCATACTGCCAAACCAGGTAAGCCATCACACGCTATGTATCATAATGTACACCAGCAATCAATCTTACACTAACTATCATACTGCCAAACCCGGTAAGCCACCACACGCTATATATCACAATGTATACCAGCAATCAATCTAAGACTAACTCTCATACTGCCAAACCCGGTAAGCCATCACACGCTATGTATCATAATGTACACCAGCAATCAATCTTAGACTAAATATCATACTGCCAAACCCGGTAAGCCATCACATGCTATATATCACAATGTATACCAGCAATCAATCTAAGACTAACTGTCATACTGCCAAACCCGGTAAGCCATCACACGCTTAATATCATAATGTGTAAGCAGCAAGTATTTACTGGCTTACTTTTATAATGCCATATTTTGAAAACCATAACAGATAAAATATTCATATTTAAAATAACCAGGTGTAAAAAGATACATTGAACAGTCCATAGCCTCAGAAATAATTGTAACCATGACATTTCACTTGTTAACTCCAAAGATCAATTATAATATATTGGTGGCACTTTCAATATTTCAAGGATCATATAACGCCCCGTTTTCTGAAATGCCACATGCTATCACAGACAACCAGTAAATCTTTGCTTTTTCACGTTCATAGCATACCAGCATGTGTTCTTAAGTATGCAGTCGCGTAAGCTTTTTCTTGTAGTGTGGGTTACCCATTTAATTTCATACATAAATGCCGTCAAACCCAATAACTCTCATCCAATAACCTTAATTCGATTCGTCTAAAATATGCTTAATATCAAAACACACACGTAATTTGAACATATGAGGTAGCACTGGATCTAGGTTAGACAAAATAGTAAAGTATTTTACGCGTATCTCAATGCATATCTTCCTTTTCAGCGTTAAGATTATGTGTATATGATCAAAGACGATATATTGCAGACGAATGCGTTTGTTGATTAACGGATTGTGTCTCGTAGGGGATTAATTAACCTTGATATATTTGCTAAGCATTAGGTTCTCCGAGTATTGCCCTAGAACGATTGCATTTCTACTTTCACCGAGGCAGCTCTGACTCTGATAAATGATTTGTATATGTATTATTTGTTCCAAAATTGTGCATGGAGTTGTCAAAGTAACTAAATGAGTCCAATTTTATATGATATGTTTTCTTGCTTTTAATTTCAAAGAGTTAGAATTTATGGTGCCCGTTTAAGACCAGACGAAAACATATCTGTCTATAGTCAGCATTAATTCATCACGTGACATAACATGCATCAGGAAATATAAAAATTGTACCGCAAATTTAAAACACCTGATATTGATCGAATACAAACACTTAAGAAAATTTTATCAGCCGCAGATGAATAATTATTTTATGTTTAAAACTTAATAGTTCGTATGAAGGAATTGGATTATTGTAAAGCAATTAAATTTGAAAAATACGTACATTATGTCTTACAAAAACTTGTTTAGAACATTTCGTTTGCAAATACGTTTTTTTGTCTATTTTCAGGCATTTGTATGCAGAACTGGAGCAGCAATTAAAAAGACATTACGAGTAAAAGTCTTTACTAATAAAGTCATAATTACGAAAAATTGTTTATATCCTTGTAGTGAAGCGTTAGAGTGCAATAATACAATATAAAGTATTGTTTGAATGACGTACTTTTTTATTACCACTATTGACAGGGTTAATCAACTAAAGTAAAAATAAATAAAAATTAGAATGAAAAAAATGTGAATATCATATTTTTAGCCTCGGCCAAACTCGATTTCTTTTATACCTACCACCCGTTGTTCAGATTTTATAACGAGCATATCTCTGTTTCAGAGAAAAGTACAAAATTGTAAATTTGGAGATAGGGAAGGAAAAGTAAGTTTTAATTTATTATAGATTGCCTTTTGTTATGCAAGCGGTAAAAGTAAGTTGTAATATATAGATATTTATTTGTTGATTTCAGTTGTTTTTCTTGATAATATTGAACATTTCATGAATCATGGCTATAAGTGTTCTTGTATATATCAACACCAATGACAACTACATAGAAGTTTAGATCAGATGACGACAACAACATCATTGCTATGGTAATAACTTGCTTATATATCGATTCCTTCACAACGGCAATGAAAACACCTCGATAATCACACCACGGCAATAATAATATATCGATACATTTCAACGGCTATGACACTGCCACGACAGTTTCACCGCGGCTACAAAAATACCTCGAAAACTACACCACGGCTATAACAATACCTCGACAACTAAACCAAGGATATGACAAAACCATGACTGTTAAACTACGGCCGTGACAATAGCTCGACAGCTACACAACGGCTATAGCAAAACCACGACAGTAACACCACGACTATGGCAATACATCGACAAATACACAACGGCTATGATAATTCAACGACAGTTACACCACGGCTATGACAATACCTCGACAACTATAAAACGGCTTTGACAATACCACGAAAACTACACCATGGCTATGACAATACCTCGACATATACACCAAGGCCATACCAATAACACGACAACTACACCACGGCTATGACAATACCTCGACAACAACACAACGGCTATGACAATACATCGACAACTACACCATGGCTATGACGATACCTCTACAACTACACCACGGCTAAGACAATTCGTCGACAACTATACCACGGCTATAACAATACAACGACCACAACACTAAGGCTATGACAATACCTCGACAACTATACTACTGCCATGCCAATACCATGCCATTTGCGCCATGGCTATAACAATACCTCGACAATTACTCAACGGCTGTGACAATACCTCGTTAACTACACCACGGTTATGCCGATACCACGACATCTACACCACGGCTATACCAATACTACGACATCTTCACCACGGGTATGACAATTCCTTGACAACTACATCATGGTTATGACAATAACTCGAAAAATACAACATGGCCATAACAATACCACGACAACTACCCCACGGCTGTGACAATACCTCGACAAATACACTACGGCTATGCCAATACCACGACATCTACACCACGGCTATGCCAAAACATCGACAACCTAACAACGGTTATGACAATATCTTGGCAACTACACCACGGCTATGACAATATCTCGACAACTACACCACGGCCATGCCAATTCCACGACATATACACAACGGCTATGACAATACCTCAAGACAAGTACACCACGGCCCTGCCTTTACCTCGACAACTTCAAACGGCTATGGCAATACCTCGGCTACTACACAACGGCTATGACAATACCTCGGCAACTACAACACGGCTATGAAAATACCCCGACAACTCCCAACGGTTATGACAATACCACAAAAACTACACCACGGCTATGATAATACCACGACAACTACATAACGGCTATGACAATAACAGGACAACTACACCACGGCTATGACAATACCATGACAACTTCAAAACGCCCATGACAATAGCATTGAAACTTCACTACGGCTATGACAATACCACGACAACTTCACATCGGCTAAGACAAAACCATGACAACTAAACTACATGTATGACAATACCAAGATAACTTGACAATAGCTATAACAATACCTCTTCATTTTCACAACGGCCATGCCAAAACCACGACAACAACAACACGGCTTTGACAATACCACGACAACTACACAATGGCTTTGACAATATTATTACAACTATACCACAACTAGTACAATAACACGACAACTACACAACGTCCATGACAATACCAGGACAACTACACAACTGCCATGACAATACCACGACAACTACACAACGGCTATGACAATACCACGACACTATCAAAACGGCTTTGACAATATCAAGACAACTACCACACGGCCAGGACAATACCACACACAAAAAATACACAACAGCCATGACAATACCACGACACCTACACCCTAGCTTTGACAATACCATGAAAACTACAGCACAGTTAAGAAATACCTCGACAACTTCCCAACGGCTATGACAATACCACGAAAACTACACCACGGCTTTGACAATACCACTACAACAACACCACGGCTATGACAATACCACGACAACTTCAAAACGGCTATGACAATATTACGCCAACTTCACAACGGCTAAGACAAAACCATGAAAACTAAACCACATGTATGCCAAAAACACGACAACTACACCACGGCTTTGACAATACCAAGACAACTACAACACGGCTTTGACAATACCTCGACAACTACAACACGGCTTTGACAATACCACGACAACTACACCACGGCTTTGACAATACCACGACAACTACAACACGGCTCTGACAATACCACGACAACTACACCACGGCTTTGACAATACCACGACAACTACACCATGGCTTTGACAATACCACGACAACTACACCACGGCTTTGACAATACCACGACAACTACAACACGGCTTTGACAATACCACGACAACTACAACACGGCTATGACAATACCACGACAAATACACCACGGCTTTGACAACACCACGACAACTACACCACGGCATTGACAATACCACGAAAACTACACCACGGCTTTGACAATACCACGACAACTACAACACGGCTTTGACAATACCTCGACAACTACAACACGGCATTGACAATACCACGACAACTACAACACGGCTTTGACAATACCACGACAACTACAACACGGCTTTGACAATACCACCACAACTACACCACGGCTTTGACAATGCCACGACAACTACAACACGGCTTTGACAATACCACGACAACTACACCATGGCTTTGACAATACCACGAAAACTACACCACGGCTTTGACAATACCACGACAACTACAACACGGCTATGACAATACCACGACAACTACACCACGGCTTTGACAATACCACGACAACTACACCATGGCTTTGACAATACTACGGCAACTACACCATGGCTTTGACAATATTATTACAACTATACCACAGCTAGTACAATAACACGACAACTACGCAACATCCATGACAATACCACGACAACTACGCAACTGCCATAACAATACCACGACAACTACACAACGGCTATGACAATACCACAACACTTTCACAACTGCTTTGACAATATTAAGACAACTACCACACGGCCAGTACAATACTACCAAAAAATACACAACAGCCATGATAATACCACGACACCTACACCCTGGCTATGACAATACCATGAAAACTACAGCACAGCTAAGACAATAACTCGACAACGTCCCAACGGCTATGACAATACCACGAAAACTACACCACAGCTATGACAAGACCACGACAAATACACAACGGCTATGATAATACCACGACAACTACATAACGGCTGTGTCAATACCACGACAACTACACCACGGCTATTACAATACCACGACAACTTCAAAACGGCTATGACAATATCACGACAACTTCACTACGGCTCAGACAATACAACGACAACTACACCACTTCTATGACAATAACAAGACAACTTCCAAACGGCTATGACAATACCTCTTCAGCTTCACAACGGTCATTCCAAAACTACGACAACTACAACACGGCTATGACAATACCTCGACAACTATACAACGGCTATTACAATACCTCGACAACTACACCACGGCTATAACAATACCTCCACAACAATACAACGGCTATGATAATACAACGACGACTAAACCACGGTTATGACAATACCACGAGAACTTTGCAACGGCCATGCCATTACCTCGACAATTACACAACAGCTATGTTATTACCTTTAAATCTTCTAAACGGCTATGACAATACCTCGAAAACAACACCACGGCAATGCTCCTACCACGACAACTACCCTAGGGCTATGAAAATACCACTACAACTACGCCAAAAGTATGATAATACCTCTACAACTACGACAACGCTATGCCAATACCAAAAAACTTGCTGGGGTCCAAAATTGGCGTGTCAATATGACAGACTTCCAAAATCATTTCGCAAACAAAAAACATTAAAATCATACCTAAATGGCACTTAAGACAGTTGGTGATCCAGGCAGGCGGGTTTTATTATTTACCAAGGATTAAATCCTCACCATGAACATGAGCTGTTGCTATTTTTAAACTGTAGGTCGATGCTAGCAAACACTCCGGTATCAATTATTTAATTTTAATCATGTTTTATATTTGGAAATATACAATCTTGCTAAAGCACTCGTGTGTTATTTTAAACAAAAGTTGTGGGTGACGTACCTTCTAGAGTTTTAAATTTTGCTCCTAATAACAAGGATATTTTGTATGCGAATATAAAAGTGATTGTTCGGTTGTCTCTTTCTCATTTATAACCCAAAATATATATTCTTAACAAAACAATTGTTAAGAAGCTGAGATGAGAACATTTTGAATAGTCCAGGTTTTCTGGAGTTTCTAATATATGAAGAGCGAAAAGAACTGTTAAAATATATACGTACACGCGTATACATGCATTGAATAAACATTCAAACACTACGGATGTATACTAGATTTTATAATGAATGTGTGTTTAACGATACCAAGTGCTTTATTGCAAAATGAAAGTTGAAAACAAACAAAGACAATGTGTGTTAGGGTATTCCAAACCGAATATTATTAACGAGCGATTTAACGCAAGTAAATGAGCTCAGTCACGATGTTTACGGGTGACTAATTGTAATGAAGCATCTCTACTGTGAACATTTTTTCTATACTATACTAATAATATACCTATTTAACTGAAAACAATTGTAAATGCGCCCATCGAACTGCTAGAAATGTAGCCATTACAACATGAAACTCTTGATATGTATTTTATTTCGTTTCTTTGTTGTTTCAGGCTGGAAAATTTGGTTAGACAGCTTAAAGAGGAGAAAATATCACGGTAATGGCTATAATAAATGATACACTATTTATGAAGTTTTTATATGATAATAAAAAATCAGTTAAATTAACTTTTTACGGCGTTTGTGCAGTATGATATTGAGATACGAAATTGCAGACCAAATAGTAGACACACACCATGCTCGCGTTGTTTTCACTTTTTCAATAAATTAAAAAAATCTTAAAGTTGATACAAGCACAAACAGGCAATTGTCATATACGTTGTATGCACGGTATACTAAATAGATAATTACAACTTGAGTTTATAATACAAAGAAGAGTTTCAATAATAGATTAAGAAACCAACTTTGACCTATAATCATGAGTAAGTAGCGAATCAAGTATACCATGTAATTGCTTTTTTATAGGTTGGGCAAGCTCACTGGAAAACAACGCAGAACGGACGTTTCTACAACAAGGTTCATCCAATCTTGCTCTCCGTTTTTTAGAAATCTAGTCCAACTGTTCAAATTAGCCTAATTAAAGATAGGAGCAGTGAATTGTTGGTATGAGATTTTATTTCATGAAGATCGATGAAATAATGAAAAATATTGGTTAATGATAACATGGTTATTTCACTCTGGCTCGAGTGAAACAATAATATTATATAATTTCACTGCAGACAACTCGGGATTTCTTTTTCAACCTTTCAAAAGATTTGCTTCCCTTGACTTGAAAAAGTACATGTATGTAACAAGATAAGAATACATGTGTGTTGTCGTCTGTAGTGCAATAATAGACACAATCAAAAAGAAGTGTCAATATAAAAAATGCACTATTTTAAATCAAACAAACAATTTGTTATCGATTGAAAATAACTATTACAAGCTTACCATTTCATGTATGAACTATTTCATGGAACATACGGTTAGCCCGATTTGTAAGTATCATTTGAATATGTACTTGGCGAAATGTGCTCGTAACAGAGTTGTAAATCATTTCTACCTTTGACTTATTTCCTTCCGCTGTTTACCTTTATCAGTTCATCAATTCAGTTTTCTTTTTAAAACTATAACAATTCCCAGAAGAGGCTTGCCCAAGAGCTGAACGATAAAGGAGTCCCCACGAATCATATAACTCAGATCATCGGCCTTAAAAATTTGAACAATTATAGCAGATTAAAAACCAACCAGGCCATGGTGATTTCCGACATAATGTCTAGAAAATGCCGATGTCGCCGCTCCATCCTTCTCAACAGCATCTTTGGGTACACTCTCGACATTTCCTCTGGGGTTTTCGTAAACCATAAACTTTACGAAAACGTTACCTTCAACTTATATAGTTAAAACTAAATCTCTATCTCAACATTTGAAAAAAGAAAATATACTGTAAATTCCAGATTCTGAGAGCGACAGTGAACTACTTTTAATTATATACTTGTTTTATGCTTCAGGTAAATAATGTTAAAAACCAAACGTGTCGTTAATGGTAGTGGCGTTTCATCTAATTAATTTCAATTGCAACAACTATTTCCATAAAGTAGGAAATTTTTTTTTAGTAGACGTAGTGCTTCCTCGAACAGGAGTTACCTTAACACAACGGTAATGCCACAGGTTTTCCCCTTCTCAACGCGGCAACCGAAAGGGACTGCTGTAAAACAAAATTTGCTCCAGCGGGAAATAATAAATTAAAAAAAAAAACGATCAAAGCATGAAGTAAAAATAAAATTTGTTGAATTATGTGTTATTTTCTTTTAAACGTATTAACAATTATTGAATTTCGAAATTAACAATATTAAGATGTGATTTTATTAAACAAGAAATAAGAAATTGTAAACTATCTCTGATACAGATTATATTATTCATCGAATTTGCGTTTTTCATTTGTATTACGTTCAAATAATATATCTTCTAGAATTCAGTTGAGCGTATCGATTGCGTAGTCATTAAAACATACCTCTGAATTGCATCATCAATCTATGTTATTCCATGATAAACATGATGACAAACACTTCTCTAATTTCAGTCGCACATCATCAGTGACAGGCCATCGCTTAGCAACCAGCCAACAAGGATTACCAACTAGCCAACAAAAGTTATTAAATAGCCGAAAAGGGTTTTCAACCAGCCGACAAGAGTTTTCCACCAGCCAACAAGAGTTATCAATAAACCAACAAGGGTTATCACCTAGCCAACTAGGGTTATTAACCAGCCAACAAGGGTTATCAACAAGTCAACAAGGGTTATCAACCAGCCAACAAGGGTTATCAACTAGCCAACAAGGGTTATCGACAAGCCAGCAAGGACTATCAACTACACTACAAGGGTTATCAAGTAGCAAACAAGGGTTATTAAGCAGTCAACAAGGGTTATCAACCAGCCGCCAAGGGTTATCAGCCAGCCAAAAAGGATTTTCAATCAGACAGCAGGAGTTATCAACTAACCAACGAGGATTATCAACCAGCCACCAAGGGTTATCAGCCAGCCGAGAAGGGCTATTAGCCAGCCGACAAGAGTTATCGACCAGCCAACAAGGATTTTCAACCAGCCAACAAGGGTTATTAACCAGCCTACAAGGGTTATCAACAAGCCAAGAAGGGTTATCAACCTGCCAAAAAGGGATATCAACGAGCCAACATTGGTTATCAACCAGCCTACAAGGGTTATCAACTGGCAAACAAGAGTTATCAACCAGCCAACAGGGATTATCAACAAGCCACCAAGGGTTATCAACCAGCCAACAAGGGTTATCAACAAGCCAACAAAGGTTATCGAATAGCCAACAAGGACTATCAACTAGTCTACAGGGGTTATCAACTAGCCAACATGGGTTATCAACCAGTCAACAAGGGTTATCAACCAACCGCCAAGGGTTATCAGCCAGCCAAAAAGGATTTTTATCCAACCAGCAGGAGTTATCAACAAGCCAACAAAGATTATCAGACAGCCAAGTAATGTCATCAACCAGCCTTCAAGGGTTATCATCCAGCCAAGAAGGGTTATCAGCCAGCCTACAAGAGTTATCGTCCAGCATACAAGGGTTATCTATTAGCAAACAAGGATTATCAATAAGCCAACAAGAGTTATCAACAAGCCAACACTGGTTATCAACCAGCCAACAAGACTTTTCAAAAAGCCAACAAGGGTTATCAACTGGCCAAAAAGACTTATCAACTAGTCTACAAGGGTTATTAACCAGCCAACCAGGGTTAACAACCAGCCTTAAAGGGTTATCAACTAGCCAACAGGGGTTATCAACAAGCCAACGAGGGTTATCAACCCGTCAACAAGGATTATCTACCAGCCTACAAGGGTTATCAACTGGCCAACAAGGGTTATCAAAACGCCTACAAGGGTTTTCAACTAGGCTACAAGGGTCATCAACCAGCCAACAAGGGTTATCAAATGGCCAACAAGGGTTTTCAGCAAGCCAACAAGGGTTATCAACCCACCAACAAGGACTATCAACCAGACTACAAGAATCATCAACTGGCCAACAAGAATTATCAACCAGCCAACAGGGGTTATCAACAAGCCAACAAGGGTTATCAACCAGCCAACTAGGACCATCAACCAGCCTACAAGGGTTATCAACCAAGCTACAAGGGTCATCGACCAGCCGACAAGAGTTATCAGCCAGCGAACAAGCATTATTAACCAGACAACAAGTGTTATCAACTTGCCAACCCAGATTATCAGCCAGCCAAGTAGGGTTATCAGCCAGCCGACAAGGGTTATCAACCGGCCGTCAGGGGTTATCAACCAGCCAAAGAGGGTTATCAGCCAGCCGAGAAGGGTTATCAAGCAGCCAACAAGGATTGTCAACCAGCCAACAGGGTTTTTTAACCAGCCTACAAGGGTTATCAACAAGCCAAGAAGGGATATCATCCAGCCAACAAGGATTATCAACCAGAAGAGAAGGGTTATCATCCAGGCAACAGGGCATATCAACTAGCCAACAAGGGTTATCAGCCAGCCAACAGGGGTTGCAAACTAGCCAGCAAGGGATATCAACCTGCAAACAAGGGTTATCAATAAACCCACAATGGTTATCAACCAGACAACAAGGGATATCAACCAGCCAACACGGGTTATTGACTAGCCAACAATTGTTATCTCTAAGCCCACAATTGTTATCATCAAGCCAACAAGGGTTTTCAACAAGTCAACAATCGGTATCAATAAACCCACAAGGGTTATCAACCAGGTTACAAGGGCTATCAACCGGCCGACCTAGGTTCTCAACCAGCCGTCAAGGGTTCTCAACCAGGCAAAACGAGTTATCACCAACCCAGCAAGGATTACCATCCATAATAATAAATGAGTAAGAGAGTTTGGAAATTGCATTTCTCATTGTTCCATTTAAGCGTATTGTTTTAATTCAAAAAGATGAAATTGAATATAATCATTTTCATATCATAACTTAAAATTACAGTTTATATATATGGAATTTAAAAAGCGTTAATCATCAGCTTTGGTAAATTTATATAAAGACAATTTTGGGAAGTGGTTAGAATGTTTTGTCATAATATATGTTGGTCGGACAAGTGATTTGAATTGTGGTTATGTTATATTATGATTTAAGCTAGACACCAGATGGTCCACAATCGGCAAATAAAGCTTTCCACAAAACAAGCCTAGATTTTCATTGCGAGCAAGTATGAGGCCTAATACATCACTTTACATGGTATATATATATATATATATAACAAACGCAATATTAATGTTTTTGTTTCATCCGTATTTCCCTTAAAATAGCGCATACTGGTTTCTCAGTTTGAATCATATATTTTTAAGAGTACAGTACAAAATACCGACGCTATTTTCAAACTTACTGCGAGTGACGTGGTAGACAGCCCTAGTACATTTCAAATTGGAAAAATGCGCAAAAATGCGTAAGATACATATGTTACAAGCGAAATGATTAGTAAAACATAAGGCGTTGCTCACAAGAATGTCAATTTTATGTAAGTTTGTTTTCATCTTTTTTTCTTGCACTTGTATCATCTGGTGTCCAAGCCCCTTTAAAACCACACATACAAATGTTTTCCGAAAGAAAACATAATTTACACCAATTCATTAATTTAACCTTTCAGTCCACAGCGAAGACACACAGAAGGGGACAAGAGTGAAAATGACACTGCAACACCAAACTTTGAAAATGATACATGTATGAATTATATATAGAACATAGAATAACTAGCCTGTCAGAAGTGTGGACTAAATCATTTTACAGACCTTTCATATTCAAGTGTTTGTTAGGACTGTCTATTATGTCTTTACGTTCTTAAACTGAGAAAATGGAAACACGAGCTGGGTGTATTTTTATTGGAAGACAATCAAAATCATTTCTAATTTCATTTTTTTTTAAATTTGTAGTGATCTTCATCAAATTATATACAATCTTTTCGGAGGTCAAAGTTTGTGATTAATAAGTCGAAAATCATCCCATATAACTCTTAAGAAATAAAAACATTTATATATTGTATGTTTCAAATGACACAATCTTATATGGTGGATTTCTTATTGCAATGTAAATGCTATTTTCTCAAGCATTAAAAACCAACGAAATGCTTTCGTCGAGTACTTTATTGAAAATTAAAAAAAAAATATATTATAATGATTATGCTTTCATCATGGTTATTTCGGCAGGCAGCGCACCAAATCTTCTCATCAGCTACCTGATTGATTTTATTTTCTTTCAGGACCTTGTTCTCTGTTGACATTTGTCAAAGCAATTATGCATAGTGAAATTAATCTCTAATCAATCTGTAGCAAAATACATTTGTAGCAAAATCTGTTAAATTTTGTACTGTTTCTCAACGACTGGTAAACAATAGTAATTTGCTTTAAGATTCAAGACAACTGAAAATGTTGCCATTGAATGTAAATTGAAAATATTGATGACCGTCTTTAGATTAATGTTATGTGGGTTAACAATAGCTTATTACTGCTTTATTGGCATGTGCTTCCTTTCCTAATTGATGACACTGTGATTATTTGCGTGATGATACTAACATGTTCTCCCCGTATCTCCGACCATCTCAGTTTTGCGGGACCTCTGGGATAAGTTCATCCAGCAGACGCATAAACACACCCACGCACAGGGTACAGAAGGTAGAAATTCAGTTCTCTAAATGACTATCAAATATTGCTCTCTCACTGAGCCAACTTTTCACCACTGCGTAAGAGTATGAACTGTAGGCAGTGGCCTCAGAGTGAAATGTACAGAAGTCACCTCAGTTTCCAACTCAGAGAGAATGATCTCCACCAGAAAAATGAACCAATGGTGGTTACCTCAGCATCCACTGAAAATACATCTGAGTAGAAATGTACAAAGGCCATTTTTGCAATTGTGGGATTACATTCTCCATCAGGTACCTTAACCGAGCAAGGCTACCTTTGAAAAGATAAACGCGGAGCAATGCAAACATACCACCTCGGTGTCCGGTTATTCGGAGGGGATGTTCTCTATCAGGCACCTCAATGGAGGGTAATGGTGTCAGTTTTCAATGAAACGATATACAATGATCAATACATACAGACAATCTGAGTTTCTAGCAATTCCGAAAAAGGTGTATTTTCATTACCAGAAACTAACAATTACTAAAAGATGTTCTCTTACTCCCAGATTAGATTTACCCCAATTAATGATTTTGTTTTAATATTCCAAGAAGGATGAATAAATGTCGAAAACAACAGTTCTTTTGAAGAATACCGAGTTTAATCTGAAAGAAATGAGCATAAAACACCTTCTCTTAAAGCAGCTATACCTTTTTAAAGCAAAATTCCTCATGGCATGCCTAAGAGTAAAATACACATATAAACAGTTTAAACAATCACAATAAGGATGTAACTTACGACTAAAAAGGTTTTTTATATGCTTACTGGTTGCAATTTTTAGTCATGATATACACTGAGGTTAACAAACAACGTGGATATTACGTCGCATTAAACAGTATACGGTTATACGTAGGCATATAAAAATAAACTGGTTTTACTTACTCTTATAAACAATGTAGGAAAATACACAGGCTTATAAACAATAAAGAGTTATATGTAGGCTTTTAAACTTGATAGGGTTTCATGTTGGCTTAAAAAACAATACAAGATTAAACAAAGGCTTGTACATATTCAATGTAAAACTAAGTGTAGGATAATAAACCACATCGAGCGTTGCGTAGGCTTATAGACAACATGGAGGCTATCAGTAGGTAAATGAACGACATTGTGACTATACATGGCCTGATAATTAATATATAGGTTATACGTACAGATGTTTGCATGTTCTTCCATTGTGATTACAGTGACCTTTACACACGGTTTGTGTCCTATGTCTTTGTCACATGAAACACTGATAATGCTTTTATAGAACATTGACCTGTTCTCATTTCAGCTATATAACCTATTTCACCAAGTTTAGGGTCAGTCATTAGTGGATCGCATAACGATCAAGATGACAACAACGAATGCAGTTGTGGTTTTAGTAAGACAATTTGCATTATTTATCGTAAAACGCGTATCAATTGGGGGAATTTTTCTTCTTTTCTATTATTTGAATCAATGTTTGTTCGTTACCTTTCCCTTAGTATTAATTTCCAAACTGTTAATATAAATAAAATAAAATAATTGTTGATTTGCATTACCGATATTCTTCAATACATTTTATAAATTAAGTTAAAAGTTTAAAGTTATTTGTTTAAATATTTTTTATGCACACGTTTGTTTTTTTGCAAATGCAATGTCTAAATATCCTTATTATTATATCTTAAAATATAAAAGACCTTTCGTGAAGATGAAAATGAAATATTTGTTATTGAACTGGTTATTATTTTATTTGTAAGAATTAAAGTGATGACTGGCTAATACTTTTATTAATAGGGATGGGTTCAATGCATTCTTGCAAATGTTCATAACATTTGAATGGAAATAAATATTTCATAACCGAATGCCTTTGTTCGAAGGTATGTGAAACACACAGACACTAATAAATGTATTTTTTACAGACTCTGTTGTTTATATCGGTTTGGCCAATCAGAAGCCAGGACGAGTGTCACGTGATTTGTAAGACCGTTTTTTGTATTTTATAGCACTTATTATTACAGTTTATAAATCAACATTTAGGAACCGGAATGCATTAACCTTCTTCTAAAACTAATTGAATGAAAGCATACTCACTGTTTAGAAACAATAAACTCTTGTCGACTGTTCATTGTTGACACAATTTGGGGGAAATCTAAGACCGCGCATTTGCAGCTGTCAGTCCTGAATTACAGTCAATATAATCACCTGACAGTAATGAATGTAAAATGGTAAATTAAAAGCAGGTTTTCTGTTCAGTTAAGTTATTTACTTCTTTTTTGTTGGTAGATTAGTACATTATGGTCAAGATGAACTGTAATCCGTGTAAAATATCGGGAAATATATAACCGTTATATTGTATTATTTAACGGTCAATACATAATCATCCGACAGGTTTTAATCAACATTTGATTTTACCGACTTTTCATTACGATTAAAAATATCATGAGACTAGAGCTTTTGGCTACTAGGCTTGTTTTTGTAGTTGTTCATATAAATATTGGAATTGAAGATAAGGAATGAACTTCCATAAAAGCTGCATTTTTTCACTTACAATTACATTTGTATTAATTTTATTTTAGGGTTAATACAATGTTTTGAGGTCGTTACCATCTGCTAAAGCCCGCAAAATGGTTTGCATCCCGAGTGCGTCGCACGAGGGTTGTAAACTATTTTAAGGGCATTTGTAGTTATCGCTATGTTTGCATAAAATACACACCATAAGTAACGTTTGTGTTTAAAAAAGCTGCTAAATGTCACGAAAATGCAAAAAGAGTTAGTTCAAAATAACCTCCAGAACAGGTGCTTGTGTGACGTCCTGAGTGATGTCATTGAAAAAGTTTTACAATAAGCTCGATAAGGGCCGCAACATAACTCGGCAGTTGCATTTTTGTTTCGATGCCATTTTTTGCATTCGTTTGAAAGTGTGTGTTTTTTGGAAATTGACAGGATTAATGCGATTATTTGCACATTGGGTAATCGGTTATTTACCGATATAGTCATAATTTAACTTTTATTTGTTTTGACAACTAATTTAAGCCTGAAAAAAATTGATGGCATGCTCTTGATAAAATGTACAGCATCTTCAGCATCAGAGATAAAATATTGAAATTTCTTTGTTCATTGCATACGCTAAATGGACTCATGTCCATGTAAGTCGTTTGTGCTGTATAAAATCGACAGAAATAAGTCCGGAGGAGTTGAACGTTTTAGACTTAATTTAGTGCTTTTAAAGCAAACAAATAGTCAACACAACTGCAGAAAGTACCATCTAGAAAACACACATCAGCTTGCCAGAAAAAGACAACTCAGAAGACAATATGTAAGTTAGATGCGGTATATTTAATTTGTTGATATTTGTATACAGCTATATATGCTGAAATTTGTTTTTGTGCAAAAGTTGGCATCGTTGACCCACTTTCGGTCAGAAACCAGGTCGCTCAGCTGCCATTGTTACGATGCAAGCCCTGAAAGCGCTTTTGTAAAACAAAAAGCCGGTCGTTAACGGCACGTGAATTTACTGAACAATGCATGTTTCAACACACCACGATAACAGACCTAATACACGAATTTTATGCAATAATGTATAATAATGCATATACATTTATATTTGATCCCGATTTGTTCTTGAATATGCATAAGGAATTAAACATAGGGGTGCACAGCAAACCTTATTGTAAATAAGGTTGCACAACAGCCCCAAATGTTAACAAGGGTGTTTAATAGAAAGATATGCTTTCAAATGTATTTGGGAATGTGAAATATTTGATATGGATAATCGGGAAAACATGTTCGATCTTGATTTTCTTCGCAACGGGCCCTTTTCCAATAAAAAACATATTTGAATAACAATAATCTTAGTGTCAAATATACCTAATTTTGCTGTAAATTTGGGCAAATTAAAATGCATTGAACCTTAAACTTGAATGAGACGCTGCGGAAATGCAATCAAAGTCGCCTTTTCTCAAATGTGATGCTCCTACAGACTTAAGAGTGTTTTCAATTATGACTTAAATCCTTTATTTGGACGGGAGATAAACTTCAAATAGCTGGTTCTAGCAGCAGCTGGTGGTCCTATACCAAACAGATCGGACTCTGATGTCAGGAATGTTTCCATGTTAACATGTGTATGCATCTTAACAGGTCAAAGACATGTTTTGTCTAAAATCAAAAGCCATTGAACTCAGTCAAAGTAGTCCCATATAGCACGTTCTTCTCCTCATTATGTTAATGGGGCACACTATAGGTTTACACTTAATTGTTTTGGTTTTGTTTTTAATGCATTTTTATGTTCAACTTATTTTACTTTAATGATCAACAAAAATTCATGATTTGTCTACATACAAATTTAATGGCTTTTTTAATCAATTCATATTTACGTTGCGATTTAAAAAGGTAGAAAGGCGCCAAAATATCGCAAATGTTTTATAAATTTACACAAAAAATCTGCTTATTTTGCTTTGATAAGTATCGTCAAATCAGTAAATCGTTACAATGAATTAATATCGAAATTTTAACCTTGAGTGTGCCCCTTTTCAATTGATACATCTTATTGCACAGAAATTATTTTTATAGAAACATGTCTATAAATTTAAACATACCTATGTTTTTAAGTGTATTCAATTAATTAGAGTTAGAACAGTCATCACAGTTGAAAGCTAGTTTATGATTTTATGACGGTTGTTAATGTATTATGAACATATTCATTCAGTAGAGGAATTGTAATTACACCAGTAACTTCTGCTTTCATGTACATTTTATTAATAGTGAATTCAAGAACGTTTTAAATATATTTACTTACAGAGATTGTTAAGATTATTATACATGCTCGTTAAAACATACATTTTATTGACGTAAATACCTTAGACATTTGTGTTCAAGTGTTGTTAAATATCTTCCACTTTGATGAGCTTTCAAATCATTATAATGATGACACTAACAATCTTAGTTACAGCCTAAATAATTACAATTTTTAAACTTAATATATATCTTTTAAAATGCGATCATAAAGGTTTGTTGTGGTTTTTTGCTTTAAAAAACCTGCTAGCATACATAATTACTTTCAGCTTAACTACACAAACAAATGCGATCCTAAGGATCTACTACTTATAATTATTATCTTTTTCAGCAAGCTAAGGTACATACTTTATTTTCGGTGTCCCCAGTTCATACAGCGCATTTTCGACTATTGAACTGCACATGACAACTCAGAGTAGCGCAGATGTACGAGTTACCGTTCATTTCCTGAATTTCAACAAGCATTATGTCTTTACAAAACACACATCAGTAAACATCGGTACTACTGTGGCGCTCACGGCCAATGGAACCCAGTTTAAAGGTAAAGTTTCGGGAAAAAAAATCTTCAAGTTAGTTCAAAGCGATAAAACCTACAAAGCCGAATACCACCCAGATACGTTGCAATTAAATTCAACTGAATACATTTTTATTTATATACAGTTTTTTCAACCCAATTTCGGAAAGCGAGATACGCCCTTTGATAATTAAACCAAGTTTACAAAATTCAACATGCCCAGTTCATTAGATCAGGTTACACACCATATTTTTAGAAGCAATAAAATGTGGTCATATCATTACCAGTAGGAGCAGCATATGTAGCCATAGCAGCAGAAATTGGAACTTCCCTTTATATAAAACGTGCATCAAATTTTAACGACGATGGAGAAAAGTCTTTGAACGTAAACTTGTTAGCCCTCTGTTATCGAGAAGACCACCTTCTTTCGTGCTTTTTAGAGAGTCATCGTATGTATATATGACACATTTAACGTCAATTGCACAAGCCTTGGATTCAAACCTGTTGATAACACAGGTCAAAAACTAATTATATGTCATTTATATGCATTTTTGTTCATTACAAGCTATCGAAATCCATTCAAATAGACCAATCTGGGCTGCGATTGTGACTACCGCAAGTCGATATATAATGGTATTTCTGCTTCTTCCGGTGAACGCATTATCAACCGAATACTTCATTCCGTCGTACCACCCATTCAGAGAGCGTTCCAATGAATATAGGTCCCAATTCTTAATCGTTGCAACCGAAGCTGACACGACAGTGTCTATTGAATTCCCCTCTACATTTTCACAATGGGCAAAAGAACGTTTTCAGATTGAATTGCAAAAGTACGAAACGTATCTGTTTCAAACTCAAAGAGACACCACTGGAACCCTTCACTAGTGATAAACCAGTATCAGTCGTAGCCGGTGATAATTATGGTACAGTACCTAAAAACGGCACTGACTATGGATATATGGTTGAGCAAGTCCTACCAACCAGGTTTTATGACTTCAAGTTTATAGTTCCTGCAATTAGCCCTCGCGATGACTACTACATTCGTATTTTCTCCGTTTATGACGATACCGAGGTGAACATGTACAATTCAACAACTCATGACTCGTACTTCCTGAAAAGACTCGAGCCATTTGAGCGCCGTTTCATGGCAGAGTCAACACAACTGTTAGCTGATAAACCCATTTATGTGATGATTTACTCAACTAACATTTTTATGATGACTGCGCAAGCCATGTCACAGTTTAAGTCCGAGTATGAATTTACCCTCCAAAGCTATACTAGTGCTAATATCATTACTGTCACTATAAAGACAGCTGACATGAGTGAACTTTACCTTGACGGCAACAAAATTGGCATTAACAACACGAAAGCTATCCAGGTCGCATCCCCTCTGCAGGACTACAGTGTTCTCTATATCCCAATCACTGGGGCAACAATTCACCGAATCCATCACTCTAGGCAGCAAAGGTTCGGGGCGGTACTATACGAATCCGGCAATAGCTATGCTTACGGAATGCCTCTGCAGATGACACTTACAGATATTGGTAAGTACAAGACAAAAGGTTGTTAATGCCACTATGTTAAGTAGCAAAACTGTGTACCACTTTGCAATTGTTCATAAAATGTAATAGTTAATTCACAGACCGAAGTTAATTAAGAAGATTCAAATTCGTTTGTTTTGCGGTTTATGTTTCAGCCAGTCATGCCTGGTTACACCAAAAACAAAACAGTTATCCTCTAATTATTGGTAAATTGAAGTGTATATGGCGATATTAGAATGAAAACGCGACTGGTACCTAGTTTAGTATTGTTTTCAGAATGTAAGAACAAAAAGGGAGCCCGCGAGTGTTAGGTAATATATGCACACAGGTTTTAATTTCTATTTCTTCGATCAGGATGTTACCTGACCGATGGCACGAACAGTACGCTCACCCCAGGACAAGGGTCTCATCTGGGGTTTCAAATCAACTACCAAGCTTCAGGTATGAACATCTTGATTTTAAAAGGAGATATTTAAATCAATATTGACGACAAATGGGTCGATTCTCAGAATTTGTTTAAGGTTTACAACGTTGTGAACAGAATCGTTGTAATCCTTGAATGATGAAATAGGTTATGATTTGATCATATATTCGTTTAAAACAAGAACATTTAATACAATATCTTTATTCTTGGTAAAAATACTGCAGATCACTAGTGTATTTATTACAGAGCTGTAACGATTTGAAAGTTAACAAAGATGGTGTTGACAACGTAGTTATCTTGAACAAAGATCTGAACAATCGGCGCACAACGACAGATTTTATGTCTCTCCCATTTACATTCCTATTTCAAACACAAGCTATATATGAATGTGAATGTATCGAATTTGAATGCTGACGTCACATGACATGGTTTAGCTTTCAGGCATTCACTGACTAACAAGCTGCAGGTTATTATATGTTTTGTGAGGGTTGTTAGAGATGTGCTTTTGCAATCAAACTGAATTTTCTCCGCACTACGTCAAAATTTAAAGTCAGGTCACTTAGGCCCGGTACACAATTTCATGAGGAAGTCTCAGAAATTAAGTTACGTTCAAATACGATATGAGGTTTCAGTGTATATTAAGTTGGCAATTTATTTCACCTCGCTAACTCAAAAATTGAAAATCGTGGCTAAGCCACTCGTAAAATATATCATTTGATGCTCACTCGGTAAAATATCTTGCAATCTTACACTGAAACAAACAACTAAACTCTATGTATCAGTTAATTCACATTTCAATACAAGAACAGTATTTATTGATTTATGACGTCAAATGACAGTGGTCTTACTTAGGCACACATATCAACTGCCGGTCATCCTAAAAATCCACATAACTCACAAAGATGTATCAAATAAATTAACTGACCACCACCAGTGAGACCTAGCACCTCACACCAATTAGCATGGTTCCGGAATGTTAGAACATTCACTTTTCGAGTAATGAGATGTAATAATGAAGTTTTTGATATCAAGGTTCTTTCCTCAGGCTACATTTAATAATAGTCTGGTATAGTTATAATAGTCATAACCTGCAAAAGCCTGACTATACGAGTATTTATAGGTAAGAGTTTATTTAAGTAATTTTTCAGTGTTATTACCTCCCAAATTTTATCTGCTTTAAAATTCAGGCGCAACTGTCAAAAAAACCTGTCAACAACTGCAGGATGTTGTGGCGTCATTTAAATCACCGCTGACACTAAAATTGTGTCATTGCATTTGCAAAAGTAGGCGTGGTTGTAAACGTATGCTTAGTTATATAGCAATTTACTTAAACATGATGTTTCGTCTTAAGCAATTGTTAATGACGCTTTACAAATAAGAAACTAAACACTTTAATAGTCTAGCGCTATTGAATGGCTGAAAATGTAGGGCAAACTCTAAATTGATAAATCTATGAATTCATCCAAATAAATAGATAGATAATTAAAATGCTTAGTATGAATACTTGATATTTAAAATTTATAAAGCATCAGTCGACAGTGTTGCCTCGAGTTCACAAGGAAGGGCACTATATTCGCGTTATTAAAGCGAAGAAAACTTGCTTTATTTTAAGGAATTGTTGCACACCTTGCCATTGTCGTCTGATACAATAATTATAAACAAAGCGTCTACACGGTACAGAGGAAATGGTAGAAGGTAATCCCCGTATCGCATCGTATCTGTGACGTCGGGATGGTAACAGCGTACAATCGGATGATAATAAGGGTCACATTGAAAATTTGTATAAGTAAATTGTATAAAGGAATGAAAGGAGTGAGGTATAATAATCTGAAATAATTCAACTAGACTGTACTAATTGTGGCAATCCTTACAAACAACCGAGTAGTCCTTGTTTACATAAAATGTAGTATGCAATTGTCTCCAAATATTGTACCTATTACATTTAGGTAAGGATGTTCACTGCTTCAATTGTGAGGATATGACACATCTCAAGTATTGTGACCAGGTGACAACATGTAGGGAAAACGAGGTGAGTGGTTTGATTTATGATACACGTGTCCTTTGTTGCATGAGTTCATATTTTATTATTGTGCCCGTATGTGTTGTTTAATTATATCAAGCACCTTAATTATCATGGTCATATATGCGTTCATGTTATGTGCTAGTATACGCGTTTATTTTGTTATAAGACATGACACATCACGAGTATCGCGACAGTATGAAATGAGGTCATGTAATGTGTTTTGCGTAAAATTTTGTCGTCGAAAGACATTAACATACAGTTATAATAACGTTTTTGAAATTCGTTGTGAATGAGTTTAAACTGAACGAAAGAAAAACATGAACCGTATAGCATTAGTATCAGACATTTTTGCTCGGTTGAAATGATCGTTCGCCCGATATTATCTCGCTTGTCCCGACATGTTCGAGCCACAAACTATACAATTTAATCTTCAGGTATGCTACGTCCAGAGCTACTCCAAGAGTCTCAACACCGTTCGCTAAAAGTCAGGCTGCACCAGTAAACTGGTAATTGTATTCATAAATACCCATTAATAGTTACGTTATGCAAAATCAATAATATGCAAGGTCTTTTTGAGATTGTTATGTTTTAAACGTTTATCGGGCGTAAGGTTGAGCTTTCACGTTACTGCATTTATGTATTGCTCAACGTCAAGGTACTAAGTGACAGGCCGGGTCGAACTCGTATGGATGAAGGGAAAACGTAACACAAGCTTTGAATGAAAATAGGGCATTTATTAATGCCATAAAAGTGTTTTTACGAAATATCGTAAAATAAAACATAAGTGTCACTAGCATGTGTATAATAACATTTCCCGAAATACATATCTGGGTGGAAAAACCGCCAAGAAAATAGGGCATTTATTAATTGCATAAAAGTGTTTTTACAAAATATCGTAAAATAAAACATAAGTGTCAATAGCATGTCCCTGACAAAATTGGTGAAGGGAAACAAATAACTAACAATACATATGGTAAGAAAATATGAAGAAAAACATGGGGTTAAACGATGTGTTCACAACTAAGTGTGACATGAAAAACAGTTAGATAAGCTCATTTCTCGACCTTGTAAAACTGACAGATATTTAAACAGAAGGTGGTGGGGATGGTGGTGGTGTATTATATGAAAACTAAAATAAAATGCCGAGGCTTTCGCCCACGCTAAAATTATATTAGTAATGGCTACAACGTATCGCGATTGGCTGTTCAGAGCCACATGAGATAAAACTCAAAGATGATTGGCTGAGGCAATAATTTATGCAGGATGCTGACGTGGTTAAATACCACTAAATTAATGTAACAATTCCATAAATAATTTTATGTTTGCATAAAATTTCATATATAAAACATTTGAATTGAAACATTCGTTACAGTATTTATGTTATGTAACACGATCTCTTACGTTCGAGATCTTGTTCTAGATTCTTTTCTTTTAACATCGGCAAAAAGCTTACTATTCCTGCGCAAGCAAAATTAATGACAATGGTTTTAACCGTTTGATGATTGAATGCTTTTGAAGTAATCTCGTTCAATAATCACAGAGTTTATACTATTTTCAACTGCTTAGCTTGTAGCTGTAGTTTTCATTTAGGATGGAAACCACTGCAAATAATCATCGAAGCAATGTTCGTTAAGGCGGACAATTGCAAAACTTCTCCCCCAACACCCCCTTCCCCCAACACCCCCTTCCCCAAACACACATATTTTTAACATTTTGAATGTATTTTTAAACCAAATTGATGAATAATGGCCTTTATCGACTAATTCAATCAGGATGCATATTTTCTCCCTTGCAGAATTGCCGGAGTCATGGTTCATCCGGATGCTTTGAATGTTGCGATGGAAGTTACTGCAACTTCCACGGGTGTAGTGATAATGGTAAGTGTTGATTCAACATTTTCCACTTACGTCTATTTATTACAAGTCTTATTTCTGATCATGACGGTTCCGGCGAGAAGGTGATATTATTATTTTGCGTAGTTGATTTTTAAGAAATTTAGATTAAATAATATTATAAGTATTAATTCATGTCAAATGTACTGCCTTCTTTGCTTTTCAATTGGTGTTTAATATTTGGGCAAATATTCTCGTTCATCGTCTTAAGGGTATATCTTACACGTAATTGGACGATAACATTTGAAAATACGCATAAGACTGTTCCAGATGTTGCAGGGAATGCTGAACAAGATTGTAGAGATTTAACTAGCTGCTAACAGTATAAGAATAAAAAAGCAAAATCATTCTCCTTTAAAACATATCTTGGAAAATAAGCTTTCATAAGTTATGAACCATCTTCCAGTCCAACACTATTATTTGATATTGTATATATAACCTTGCATACGTTGTCTGTTGTTGTTTTTTAAATAAAAAAAACAACAAAACATATGTTTTACCCAAAACAGGTGTGTTGGACCAATCTTGTTGGATCTGCTCTTACTGTCATCACCCAAGTAGATAATGAGATCGTGTCTGTTTCATGTTCACTGGAATACCATCTATACGTTTTGTTCGTTAAGTGTTTTGATTGATTACAGGTCTGGTTGGGATTTCTCAGAGAGGTCCGTTCTGTTTCGAATGTCGCCACATCGGGGCAAGCGAAGTATGTGAAACTGTGCAGCTGTGTTCCGTGACTGAGGTAATTTAACCCTTGCAAACTGCATTAAAACTCCTAGAGGGAAACGATGGAGTCTTTGAGTTATTAAGATTTTAACGACTGAGTCTTTGAATTAGTAAGTAAGATTTAAACATGATAACTATGTTGAAAGGCAAAGTTTAGTATATTACTGAAAAATCGGTCAAATCGATTAAAAAGTAATTGTACGTAATTGTACGTGTATTTCAATACCAAATAAACATTTCTAATCCAGCGTTTAAACAAAATGATTCTTCTCCTTTTCAAATTTTATACACCAAACTAAATGGTATAATAATAAAGTTAAAACATGAATACATTATCTATAATGTCATTCCCAAATAAATAATTGTAAACTAATGCATTTTATGGTTTCTGATTGAATTCATAATGTTTGATGAAGAACGGTTTTTAGATGATCATAATTGATTTTCGCCGATGTTCGGCATTAATTGACCATTGCACAATCAATAATGTTAATACCTTTTTATATCAACTTTAAAAACAAAATAAAATCACGTCTTAATTATTTTCCTCAGACAGTATTTGTGTCCACTTTAATGACAATGAGAATGGTCGTCGACTATTCTGTCCGTTGCACGAACGAATGGTGTGCAACGTTCAGGTTCGTAAAAGAAGAAAGTAACGATATTTTCCAGGCATGCATGGTTGAAGAGTATAAATGGGGCGAAAATGACAGACACTACATCAAGGGATGCACCGACGCTCAGGTGTGTATCATATACCCAAGATCTTCCAGAATATAACATGCTTAATAAGTATACCTCAATAGACCTGCCCATGTTAAATTCACATATATCGATTATTGACAATTTTATACTTCAACACAGTGACAGTACGGTTTTGACCATTTGGCATGATACTGTCATAGCATGCGCATCTCAAAATATACATTTTGGTTTCCCACGTGTGAGGTGGAAAACACTTATTGAAATATGTTGTAATTCTGTAACTTCAGATGTTTGCAACCTTTCCAAACGAAATAATTACAGAATAAATTGATTAAACCTGAAAGTTGTAAATTAGTGAAAGGACTTACTTATGGTGTAATTGTGTACGGTATCGTAAAATAAATATCGCATGGCATCCCGTGTGAAATAACATATTGTATTGTCCACATTCAGGTGAATGCCATATCTCACGTTTTGACAATATGACCGTTCCAATGAGGGACCTAACAATCTTTGATAAACATACGTAGTATTATATATATAGTATGTATGCAGTGTGCTGTTTGTGGAGTTTTGTGTTGTTCTTTGTGATTTTATATTCTATGTCTTTGGCGTTTACCCCGTGTAATTAATATGTATGCAAAAAGATACAAAACAAGCACAGTATCAAAAAGCTTAAACATTAAACCGGGTTTATGTTCATTTTTTTTCTACTGAGCTTGTTTCTGTAGCATTTCGCATACACATATGTATACTATTTCACCACTCAACTTGTGTCTGAGTGTGAATTAAAACTTAGTTGTCTTCATTCAAAACAGTGCAATAATATGCAGTTATCTAATTTTACAGCATTAATATCTACCTTTCCGTTGTCCGTGACACATTGTTTTTGTCTGATATGCAATTGATGTAATAACTTACGCAAAAAAGTTTACCAGTTTAGATCAAAGACACATATGAATGTTATATTGGAAGATCCATTTATTGTTTTGTATGTTTTGAATGGTTGATACTTATAACTGTCTGTGAAATGTGTAATGAGAAATGTGTAAATGTTCACTTGACTTTGATTGTTATGTTGCACTATGTGGGCAGGTAATCTATGTGTACGTATATTAACACCTTTTCTATGATGTGAACGTTCACCTTTCGAAGTTCACGTTGTCTTTAATCAAGTCAGTCTTTATCTGTAATACTTTTGCTTAAAAACATTCGAATAGCTCGTATCTAAAAAAGGTCCTTATGCTGTACTTGAAATGTCATTTGTTAAGGTTAATTTGTGTATTTTGTTTTTCTCATGTGGCTTAATAAACCTGTATTCAAAATAAACTATCTATCTATAAGTATGGTCCTAGCTCAAACTGTGCGTGCTCGGGAAGTTTCATTTCTGAATCATTGTTTGGGCAATGCAGTGACAAAATTAAACGCGCAGCTAGACAGAGAATGTAGAGAAATGTGCTTCTTAATCTAAACTGGCTTCAGAAGCTTATTTCACTTAGCCAAACTACTTACTCAAATTTGATTTCGATAATGAAAATTTGTTTATACAATATTACAATAAACATTTTTTTTTCTTTTAAGCCTACAATCTCTAGAAATGAAAATATTACAAAAAATCCTAGGAAAAGAATAATAGTAAGATTAGCTAAACCCTGTTATAAGAAACATAAGAATATTTGGGAAATTGGGCCCAGACTATATTGATATTGATAAATATGTTTCCTTAAAGTTTGGTTTGGTTCTGATACATACCACAATTAAAGAACCGGACAAGAAAGAAAGGATTGTGTCGGTCTGTTTACACGTCTGCACCTTTCTGCAACTAAAACTGAATCAGGCACAGCCATTATCATTCCCTTTGTTTTGTTCTAGCTCTGCAGTAGTACAAGAAAACGAGCCGTTGCTGAGCTTGACAGAGATTGGAGGAATGTGCCCGGCTGCTCTCACTGTTGTACAACAGATTTCTGCAACTCAAATTGCACAGCTTCCAGCATCAGCCCAGGAATAATTGGTAAGAATTGTTGATATCCATCAGATATTTCAGCAAAGTATTACCAAAATATAACATGAAACATTGGATATATCAGTTCCCGTTTTTGCAATTACAGGTTATGAAACTGCCAATAACATTGGATATACCAGTTCCCGTTGTTGCTATTACAGGTTATGAAACTGCCTATATATCTAACAATGAATTATACAAAAAATGAAGTGCATCATGGGAGTATTTGTTGATACCGAATCAAATCAAAACATTTGATAAGCCTATCAAGAGGTTTGTATTGTTAAAGATTAATTTAAATCTGAAGATTTATGTTGCAGGTTGAAGGCTGTTCGACATCGCAACAGATTTTGTGAGCTTAAACATATTTATTAAACAAACTGAATATGTACGCATTCATTTTAATAAACAACGAAATTAAGAACACCACATTTGTCGTCTCAATAGTTTCGAGATTCTAGCCACTGGCCCTCGGTTGACCGATGATGTGTATGCTATGCCACTGGCCGTTTTTGCGACGTGTATCGGCTGTATGCCAGTGCATCAGTATGCGTGGTTCGTAAAATCATAATGGCGACAATGTCTACCAATATGGTGTCTGACTGTGCTTTATGTTTAGGGTCGGACATGATGAAAATAACAAAGAAGCACAGAGCCAGTTATATTTTCAAACCGAATGACTTCACGATCTACTAGCAGCAAATGTAGTTGCTGATATATTGAAATATACACCAAAACTTGAACCTGAATTTCTAAGTCGAATAATAAACTATAAGGGTAACATTTTGCCTAATATGCAAAATTGAGTTATTGTTCCTGCAAAACGTTGGATGAATTGAAACACTTATCTACAGATTCGATGCAATATGCGATGTGTTTGCTGAGAATATTGACTTAGATGAGATTAAATGCGATACGTTAACCAAGATGTGATGCCAACGCGGACGCCATGATGAGCAATAATGGCTCTCATATTTTTTTAAGAATAAAAACACATGAGCTGACAAATTGACAATACAAGAGGGACAACGGACAAACTAGTGTCATTACAAAATACAATTGTCAGAATAGAGCTTAAACTTATACTCGTATTTGAAATCAGTATAACAAACATAAATCTTGAGTGATGAACCTTTAACCACTTACTGAATATTGCATTTATGGAAAATATCAATTACTGATAACAAGATTGAAACCATGTACTAAAAAGCTGAAAACGCACAAATATCAAATGATTGGTGGGTCCTAAAAGATGAAACGGCGATCAACAATGTATCATAAGGTAGAAGTATCGTGGTGCATGCACCTTTCTTTCAATATGAACATAGTATCTTCCATAAAACCCATTGTTTTCGATATGTTTTCAAACTTTTCGGTAAATTAAAACTTATATAATTGTGGTTCTCCTTATTGGGGAATAAGAGTGCATCTTAAAATAGTGTAGATTGTTCAACACAAATGTAATAGATAAAGTAATAAATGCTTACAGTTTTATTTGCAATACACATAAGGCATTATGATATGAAATGTGTTAACTGCAGTATTTCGAATTTTGCAAGGATACACCATAACTATAACCATTCAACAACATGGAAAATTATGTCATCTTTGATAATGAGTCCAGTTGAGAAAAATGTTGTTTTTTTATTATTTCTTAAAGATGCACTCTTACTCCAAAATAACATTTACCACGATTAATGAAATTGTTTTATTATACTCAAAAGGATGAATAAATGTCGAAAACAATGGTTCTTATGAAGGATGATGAGAAATAATGGTGCAGAAAACACAGTATTTCTACCTTATGAGATGGTAGTAGATCACACTATATATCTTTTAGCACTCAATACTCATTTAATATTTTTGGGTATCAAGCTATTTAATATACAGTTACAATCTTGTCATCAGTAATAACAAGAGATGTTTGTCAAACATTATGCCCCCTTGAGCGCCATGTTGTCAGGATTATATGGACAATTGAATAAAATATGCATGGACCGAAATGGCAGCTGATTTGTTGCCGTTAAGGCAGTTTTAAGATTATGACCATTAAAGTGTGAGGATAGAGTGTGTTATGACCATGACCTTTGACTCTATGAACTCAAAATCCAGAGTCATCAGCTGGTCACCAGAAACCTAAATGTCAAGTTCGAGGGCCATGGGTGCAGGCATTGTCAAGTTATCACACAGACAAGTTTTTCTCGTTCAAGGTCACTGTGACCTTGACCTTTGACCCAATGACCCCTTAAATCATAAGGGGTCATCTACAAGTCAGATGCAACTCCAAGTCAAGTTTGAAGGCCATGGGTTCAGGCATTGTTGAGTTATCACTCGGACAACCTTTTACCATTCAAGATCACTGTGACCTTGACCTTTGGCTCTATGAATCCTAAAATAAATAAGGGTGATCTACTGGTCAGGCTTAACATCCATGTCAAGTTTAATGATCATAGGTTCAGGCTTTGTTGAGATATCAGTGGGAGAAGATTTGTTAACTTTTTTGCGTTAAAGGTTACTGTGACATTGACCTTGGCCTGATGACCCCCAAAGTCGATAGGGGTCATCTACTGGGCAGGCCCAACCTTCATGTCAAGTTTGATGACCATAGGTGCAGGAATTGTCGAGTTCGCTTTCAAGGTCACTGTGACCTTGACCTTTGACCCCTAAAATCAATAGGGGTCATCTACTGGTCAGGCCCAACCTCCATGTCAAGTTTGAGGGCCATGGGTGCAGGCATTGTTGAGTTATCACTCGGACAACTTTTTATCATTCAAGGTCACTGTGACCTTGACCTTTGGCCCAATGACCCCTAAAATCAATAGGGACCATCTTCTGGCCAGGCCCAACTTCCAAGTCAAGTTTGAGGGCCATGGGTGCAGGCATTGTCGAGTTATCACTCGGACAACCTTTTACCATTCCAGGTCACTGTGACCTTGACCTTTAGCCCAATGACCCCTAAAATCAATAGGGACCATCTTCTGGCAAGGCCCAACTTCCAAGTCAAGTTTGAGGGCCATGGGTGCAGGCATTGTCGAGTTATCACTCGGACAACCTTTTACCATTCCAGGTCACTGTGACCTTGACCTTTAGCCAGATGACCCCCAAAAACCATAGGTGTCATCTCCTGGTCAGGCCAATTCTCCAAGTCAAGTTTGAGGGCCATGGGTGCAGGCATTGTTGAGTTATCACTCGGACAACCTTTTACCATTCAAGGTGACTGTGACCTTGACCATTGGCCAGATGACCCCCAAAAACAAAAGGGGTCATGTACTGGTCAGGCCCAATTCCAAGTCAAGTTTGAGGGCCATGGGTGCAGGCATTGTCAAGTTACCACACGGAAAACCTTTAACCATTCAAGGTGACTGTGACCTTGACCTTTGGCCAGAAGACCCCCAAAAACAATAGGGGTCTTCTACTGGTAAGGCCCAACCTCCAATTCAATTATGAGGGCCATGGGTGCAGGCATTGTCGAATTATATCTCGGACAACCTTTTACCATTCAAGGTCACTGTGACCTTGACCTTTGGCCGATGACCCCCCAAAACAATAGGGGTCATCTACTGGTCAGGACCAACCTCCAATTCAATTATGAGGGCCATGGGTGCCAGCATTGTTGAGTTATCACTCGGACAACTTTTTACCATTCAAGGTCACTCTGACCTTGACATTTGACCCGATGAGCCCCAAAAACAATAGGGGTCAGCTACTGGTCAGGCCCAACCTCCAAGTCAAGTTTGAGAGCCATGGGTGCAGGCATTGTTGAGTTATCACTCGGACAAGCTTTAAATTTTTTTTACCATTAAAGGTCACTGTGACCTTGACCTTTGGCCTGATGACCCCCCAAAACAATAGGGGTCATCTACTGGTCAGACCCAACCTCCATGTCAAGTTTGAGGGCCATTGGTGCAGGCATTGTTGAGTTATCACTCGGACAAGATTTAAAATTATTTTACCATTAAAGGTCACTGTGACCTTGACCTTTGACTCGATGACCCCCAAAATCAATAGGGGTCATCTACTGGTCAGGCCAACCTTCATGTGAAGTTTGATGACCATACGTCCAGGAATTGTTGAGTTATCACTCGGACAAGCTTTGGTCTACCAACGGACCGACCGACATGCCTGTGCAAAGCAATATACCCCTCTTCTTCGAAAGGGGGCATAATAATTATCATAAATGCATTATTAAGTAAGAGGGTAAAGGTTCATCACACACAATTTTGTTTGTTATACATGTGTATGTATTGATTTTGAAAAATAGTGTAACTTTAAGTTTCTTGTCTCTTCGGCTAGAAATCGTTAATTATTTGAAATATTTTTGAAACTATTTCGAATATATAATTATACGTTTATTTGTAATCCATAGTTTTGCACAATGCGGGGAAGGCTAGCCTAATTTTAGGCCCAAATTGCTAAATGCAAGTGTTTGTTCATGATAAGTGGTCAACGTTATATTTTGTCCAATTAGAAGGCATCATTTCTTATGTTTACCTGAACATTTATTTTAAAAAATCAGCTGTCAGCAGTTATTGATTTTAATCAGGTGATGCGGTAAATATAAATAGTGACTGACCCCATTTGAGGGAACATGTAGTTTACACAATATAATATAGACCACTAAAAAATAATGTTGGTTTGAAAATCATTACAAATTATCTAAAACAACTTAATACATGCATGGTCGAATTTCGAAATAGAAACACGTGCCAACATGAACCCTTTGTGTGAGACCGACCCTTCAACGGCAAGAACACTTTTACTGATTAAATATTTAGCAATTACAGTAATTTATCAAAACAGTTATTTTTCATATTGAATCAATCTTTGAAAAACCTCAATATTTATATGAAAAACTACAGAAACAATCCTTGAAGTAGAAAGTTTCAACAGACACCCGTTTAATTGCACAGAAATGTTTGAGAATGATAAATCATAAATCTTTTCTCTTTACATTTGATTTTCTTACATAAAACATTTATTAAATGCAACTTTGATAGTTATACATCATTTTTAAACACATCATAATAACAAATATCAAAAATAATATATTAATATTGAATCAAACCAGAAAAGGTGGTCTATAAAGAAAAGGAATTTACAATAATAAGGTATGAAACCATATATGTATAATTATTGAAGACAAAATATATACATGTATTTGAATGTATATGAACAACACAATGTAATTGCAACATGAACGTATATATCTTCTGTATAATAAAAATACTTTAAAAAAGGAAATATTGGAATCCCTGACAATCACTCAAATACTAACATCAAAAATATTTATCAAAAATATTAATCAGAAAAATAGCTTCAATTGTTTAGCTAAGTTTCCTCATGCGCTTGTGTAGTATTTAACTGAAAATCTGGATTTGAAATATCCCTTACACACTTACAAGGCCTGTAAAAAGGAGAAACACATCATCTCAAGAACACAACAGTTATTTAACACAATTTATGTGGTACTAAAATGAATCTATTTGTGGAAAATAAAATTGACAATGGCAGTCACAGGATACTGTCAAATGACTCCGATTTTGTCTTGTCTGATGAGAAGCAAATGGCTTATAATTGTAATCTTGACCTTTAGGGTGAGCGCTTGAATGATACGGGCAACAGTAACACACAAATGTTGTGGGAAACACAGGTCCCCATGCTGATGTATATTAATCTGGAGTTTGATGTAATTCAAATAAGTACAAATGTATGTTATAAAGTATTTCTGTACACAACATTCCATACATTTATTAAAACTTCCTCTTACATCACTAGTTTATTCAAAATTCATTTAAAACATCAAAAAGGTATTTTCATGTTATGTCTTTTTCCCATGCATTAGCATGCTTCAATTTACTTGATTGATATTTTAATAAACAATTAATGCTGATTTTTGTTTGTGTCCAACCATCCTCCTTGTAGTTTGTCATCTAAACCACTGGTATATTTCAGTGTTCATGTGTTTCTGTTTATTTCTCCCCTTGTGAAGCCCGCTGGATTTCCTTAATAATCTGAAAATAAAGAATATATATCTATAATTAAGGTTAATAGTTATGACTTTAATTCAACTATTTCCTAGCAGTTCTCCCATTGGGCAGCCCTCTGGATTTAATTTATTTTCTGAAAGTAAAGACAAATGACTGATTATAGTTAAAACCCCTGACTTTGCATCAACTATTTCCTGGCATTTCCTCCCTTGGGCAGCCCTATGAATTTATTTTATTATCTGAAAATTAAGATCAAATGACTGATTATGGTTAATACCTCTGACTTTGCATCAACTATTTCCTGGCATTTCTCCCCTTGGGCAGCCCTTTGAATATCTTTTATTATCAGAAAATTAAGATCAAATAACTGATTATGGTTACTACCCCTGACTTTGAATCAACTATTTCCTGGCATTTCTCCCATTGTGCTGCACTCTGGATTCCCCTTATTATCTAAAAATATAAAACACATATCACTTATTATGCTGTATACCCCTGACTTTGAATCTGTAATTTCCAGACATTTCCAAATATAGAAACCAACTTCAACTCAGCACTTTTGGATGCCTTGATAATCTAAAAATAAATAATACATTTCACTATTTGTGATTATTTCTATTGGCTTCCAATTAAACACTTTTTGGCAGGGGTTTGGGCCCTTGTGTTGTTGTTCTTAGTATCCTAAATAACCTGAAAATACATAACAGGTACCACTGAACACTGAAGTTGGTTTATACCCAGATGACTTTAATTTGGTGGCATTTTCCATTGCTTGGATATTTGTTGAATAATTATACAAACAGAGAGTATACCTGTTATCCTGGCTTGTAAGCTCAGTAAATAGAGTGTCATTGTATTACTAAATGCAAATTCTCAGTGTATTATTGCATAATTAAATAAAGATTCCTTGAAGTAAAGTTTTTAGGTTTAACTGCTAATTTGATATTAGTATGTGATCTACTTGCAGCGTTGTTAAATGTGAAAATTTCTGACATTGTAAACCATCCATATGCATATTTGGTTGTTTTCGAAGGAAAATGCCTGAGGAGTTCTGTCAGCTGACTTGAAAGCTTTGATGAGTGTGTGGTCTGTTGATGGTGTTTATACATTTAGTTCATCTGAGCTTGTCCCTGAAGTTTTCATTGACGACTGAACATAACTATTTCTGTTTATTCTATATCTGTGAGATTTTATTATTATTATTATCATTATTTATGAACTTACATCTTGTGCTTTGGGGAACCCATATGTCTTGAGTTTTGAGAACACCAGCTGTCCATTAATTGAGACCTCAAATGACTCTGAAAACATAAACAAAGCATTTTTTGAATTTCTCAACTGAGTTTTGCAGCCAAAACATTAACTAAGTTGTTAATTACGAGATACAAGTTGAAAATGGTTTTATTGAGTAACTATATAAAAAAAATATTCTACTACGGTCAATTGAATGACATATTGCTTTGAAAATGACAAGTTAATTTGTACATTAACTCCTTCGACTTTACTCTGGCATTCATACATGAAACTGTAAAACAATGCTCAAAGACACTTACGGTTTCTCCCGACATCTCCAACCACCTTGGTTTCTGGCAACTCTGAGAGGATGTCCTCCATCAGACGCCTAAACCGAGGGAAGTGACCTCAGCTTCCACTGAAAAAAAACAAACAATACAGCCTTTAATATTTTCGAATGAAATGTTTCAGGCTTGTGCTTTTTTGACAACAAACTTATCTAACATCTTACAAGCTTATCTTTCAAAATTAAGTGTAAGTAAGAATATATGACTGAACCCTATACGCAATTAATACCATGTTGCTATAAAAGCTAGCTTAACAGCAAGACTGTTTAAAGTGCAATATATATATATATGGTCGACACTACAAACATATAATTATTTAATCTGAGTATTTTTTTGTCTGAGTCTTTAAACTAATGGTGAAGTAAATCTACCCAAAGTTTAGGCTTCATTGTCATACATAATAATGTACATAAAGGAAGAAAAGACCAATTCCGTTGTAATTATAAAAAAAACTTAATTTAAAATCTTAAATATTTGATTTATAGGGTCACGGACACTACGGACCATGGACATTACGGACCAGACATTACGGACCAGATTTAGGGACACTACGGACCAGATATAGGGACATTACGGACCATCTTCAGAAACTTACTAACCATCATTTATAATGTTTTTAAAACATTTGTTGTTGTTTTTTAATTTATTCACTCATTGGTCTTAAATTTGTTAATAAATACTTGAATATGAGTGCTCTGTATGACAATTACCTTTAATGTAACTGAAAAATCCAATGAAATTCCAATGTTAAACATCGATGTATTTTTAATTAAATATTATAATAATGTGAATACTAATGAACGAAATATGTGTTTATCTTATAATTGTAAATGTGAATATTAATGTTTTCATATGTGATCGATTGCTTTCTGAAATAAACTTTGGATCGTCATATTTGTTTGTTTTCCGTTTCATCTGTTTTAATTAAAAGGTTCAGTGAAAGTGCGCCGTTACAATGGGTTTTCACACTTTTATGATTGTCAGAATAATGTTTGTTTCTTTTGTAATATACCGCCGATAATTACGGGTACAATTATAACTCAACTCAACTCAATATTATTTGATTATATCAACAACAACAACAACAACAACAACAACAACAGCAACTTTTAATGCATTCAGGCAATAATGCCTATAGCATACAAACAGTTTATGAGCAAACAGGTAGAACTTAGCGAGAAGCATAAAAATAAAATGTGAACATAAAGATAAATGATTGTTAGTCAGTAGTAGTAAATTATTTTGCAATTAAAGGTAAATCTAGAATGCTTAAATAAAACATTTTGTTATTAACAATTTGATAGAACAAAAATTAATTCACCAAAGTCCGAGTTCTGTGTTTGTTTAACAGAAGTTAGATGTAGTAGTATTTATAGCCCGAACATTTCTAAAATAACTTAAATTTAAAAGCTTTCATGCGTAGAAATCTTAATGAAGCAGACTTTTTTAATTGTATGAAATAAAAGAAACACATACAACATCGTCAAACATTGCTTCGAAGATAAAAATACAGATAAATTATGTGTTTTGTTTACCAGTATTCAACCTGAACTTTAACAGCCGCCATTTTGTTTGTTTTTGGTCAGTCTCGTTTCAGCGGCAGTCAATGGTTTTGTGACTCCTGCAAGTTTTCTTCTATAGACGCAGTTGCCTCCCCTTAAATATATCGAAAACAAATACATTTTACATACGGATATATACCGATGCCTAGCTAGATTTACTTGTATGTGTGAGCAGACATTTAAGGTAGTCCATGTAAATGGTATTGACAAACTCGTATAACAAGTAAACATGTATAGAAATGTCCAAATACAAAAGAGATACCCCTTTGTTGTTAACATTTTAAGATGGACATCGCCAGACTCCCAATTTAAATAAGTGTTACCTAGCTTGCAACTGCTACATTATGGGGCACAATTTGTTCCTAATTTTTCAATTATGTCAAAACTGTTCGTCTTTTGCTGTTTTCGTTTAGTAAGCGCTTTTCATTTGATTTACAATGGTACATTTGTTTGAGAAAATACATGATCCACGATCAAACAATAAGTGCTCGGTAACCTTTAAATCTAAATCTCAACCGTTTGGCAAGATAACCTTAAGGTAACTGTGGGTTGAGATCGTAACATAGTTCCCCAAATGCGCAACGAACGTAAGGCTAAGAAAAAATATTTTTTATCGCTGTTTGGTCATACATGTATCTAAAACTAAGGGAGGAGGGAAAGATGTTTTTTTTTTTATTTTCACTTATTTTTTGTGTACTGTTTTTCGGCAACAATTGTCAATTATTGATAAACTGTCATCTTCATAAGACGTTAAAACATTTCAAATGATTAAACCTACTTTTGTTGTTTAGTTTTTTGTTTGAAAAAAATGTCAATTATGTGCCGGAAATCGATGGTTTGAGCCCCGCAAATAGTTTGATTGATTGATGCGGCCGGTTCTTCGCTCAGCAGGTCATCAAATAATTGGCACCGACTGACTACTTCCGATTGGCTTGTATGTATGATAGAATCCTGGAATAAAATGTTCATAAATCAATGGGTTACAAAAGTCAGCTTTCAATTGAGAAGGGTGGCACTATAAACAATACCATATTTTTCTTTACATATGATAGAAATATGTAAGTAACACATTTGTATGTACCTAACAGGATTCGTATTTGCTTACAATTTAATAGTCAATGAACACAAACACAAACACAAGTACAATCCTCAAACAGAACGTCTTCGATTTCCTGTTTTTATATATGATTCTATGACTGACCTCCCTTGTTCTCGTCCCTCCATCATGCGTTTCTTTCGCTTTGATTGAAACTGTTCGAAAACGATAGTAACATTTGCAACACTGCTAACAAAGCAACAAATGGACGTTATCACGTTTTACAAGGCAAGATTGTGATATAAATAATTAATGTGGAATTTAACAAAATGGCGCTTCTTTAACAGATAGGCCGTCGTAAGAAGTACTAGTTTTGCTGCTTATACCTCTGACAGAAATACGCAGAAACGCGTGGTAGACGCTATTACATTAGTCTTACTGGATTTACACAAGCATGAACTGACCATATCTGATCAAATAAGTAGTTGAATAATTTCCGGTGTTTCATCATTATGATTAAAACAATATCCAATATCTCAATTAGAACATTTAAAAACATATTGCAGCTAAATCATAAAGAGAGTCCCTTTAAAGCATGAACATTCGTTGTTTGCGGTACATGATACGGGTGTATGGTTATGGCCAAAAAATGTATACTCAGCAAGTAGTTTTGGGGCATAATTCAATGATAGTCTTATCCTTTGTCTTATATATGCCATAATTTCATATAATATATGAACCGTGTTGTTTTGGAGTTTTGTTTCCAGTTTCTCGTTTGTGATTGTTTGATTTAGTGTTTTATGTCTTTGCCATTTAACAGGGTTTAAGTTTAAACTGTTGGCTATTGAGTTTGTTGATGTAGTTGTTCATATTAATATTGCTAACAGTCCAATCGGAATACTCAGATTCTATTCTTAAACCTAAGCTTGGTGGACAAGTAGGTTTTCCCCACACCTAAAAACCGAACTCTCGCATCAAAGTGCGAATGAGAGTGATTAAGTATACGTGTATATTAACTTTCTTCACACTTATTGTTAACTTAATAAAGTCTAAACTTATCTTCAGTTAGATCTAAATTATTATTGAATATGGTCTTAGGAGTCAAAGTACAAATAGTTGAAAAATAAAACACAAATAAATGTGTATAGAAGTTTTATTTTATATAATTTTAAGCGATGAAATAAAATATTGTATGCAAGGGACTCGCTCATGTGAAATGCATTTGTATTACGGCATTAAGTGTGGTTAATCTTAACACTATGATAATGAAAGCTGGTAACCTTCAGCAAATATTAATATTTGCTCAAATATTGTCTTTAAAGACCCCGATTTCATTAGCGTTAAAAAAGGCTTTGAGCCATTCGTTGTTGCATTATTTGGGTTGTTTACGTGATGGTATAAATGTATTGTTAAAGGTCAACATATCCGTCTCAATCGTATGTCCTGGTGGCCTAGTATAATTAAAACTTATTTATTTTACAACGATTGTGAAACAAGTTATAACATTTTTTTAAATAACTATTAATTATTAGCCCTTAAACACAGCATTTTCCTCGTCCACTAACACAAAAGCCTTCTCTATAACAGTGCTAATATCTATATCAGTTAGCGGCCAGAGGCCGAAAAAATATTAAGCCCGCATTTTTAAGAATTTGATTGGCTAATTAAAAAGAGCCAAACATGAGTTAGATTTGCAGCTTGAAATTCGGAAACGGCAGCCATTTTATTTTAAACTCAGTATTTAAACGTTCGCCGACAATTTGAGCACGAAACTTATTCAAAGTTTAAGCGAATACAGACAAAAACACGATTAAGTGGTAGCTTCTTAGAACGTTAAATTTACAAGCGTTTATATTCAATCGGATCAATGCGAAAAAATGTCGTCTTGCGAGGAAATGTTAGAGCTGCTAGCTAATGATTTATTATCCATGGTATACATGAATGAAACCGAAGAAATTGATTTACTCTTAGTGTTTAAGATGTGTCTGTGGTTGTGTCCCACCCAATGACGGAATCAAATTCTGGGGAGCAATGTTTTCATGCAGTCTCTGAAGAAGACTGCGAAGACAGCTTAATGAAATCGACTTCGTGCAGATACGACTGCCCTCAGAAAAAAATAACAAGGCCAATATCAAATCACTTATTTATTAACTTTTCCGTGAAGACCAAGTTTTGGTCCAAAAAACCTAAGCGAGACGCTCTACAAATGCGTTTTTTAATAACGAGATGATTTGATTAACATGTCCATTATTGGACTGACTCTTATATATATTTTTGAAATGGAACATTCAAAATATACATGTTTAATATGTAAATATTTTAACAATTTAGTAAAGATAACTACTTCTTTTTGCAGCAATAGTCTCTTTAAATACAAACAAAGGTTTAACTAGTATTCTTTTCAAAAAGAAATATATTAAACTTTAGCATTCAATCTGATAAGTAATAAAAGAAATATATAAACTTAAATTAAATGATATACATTCTTTATAATATAGGCTGATCAAAAACATATTTTTTCGTTGTCCCTCTTCTGGAATATAGAAATGAATCTGATATTCTGTACCCAACCAAGCCTTCACTGAAAAAAACCAATGATTGGTGTATAAATTTACGTTCGCCTAAATGAAATAATGTGTTTTTTTTCTACAAAATTACGTTTTAGAAATAAGAAATGTTTTCTTATTAACGCCGTCAAGAAAATCGGTGCATGCAAACAAAACGAAAAGAAACTCTTGTGAAAAGGTATTTCTTATCGATTACTAGAAATTGAAATTAATAACCAAAAGCTTTGTTTTACAAATAATTATAGTAGTTCGATGTTTTCCTTATTTGTTTAACATGAAATCAGACCTGACACGACCTAATTACTGTTTTTCGATGCCAAAACAAATGCGTTTATTATATTACTTTCTGACTTATCAATACACTTTATTTTGTGAACACATTGCATCCTTTCTAATGATACCAAAGTTCGAACCATCGATGTTCGAGTGTATCAGTTCATTGCTCTGTGCCATTTTCAAATAGGATCAACTCGAACATTTTCCTTGAAACAACCTCGGATATATATATATATAAAGATACAGGCGGTTAACGATGTAAGCTATTTTTATATTTATCTTCGCGGGTAGTAGATCGCGTAATAATTTCAGTCTAGCATTTACGGTTAATGACATTTCTCTTAGGAATCTTAATTATAATAAAATTCAATGGGAATGCTTTTGAACTTTATAATGAGAAGTACACATTATAACGCTATAATTATTTAACATTAATAGTGTTAATAAACGATATTCTTATACTAAAGTACCGGCATACACTCAGGGCTCGTCGCATGGCGGGGACGGTAGACGTGTTTCTATTTTTCCAGCCATATTCATTGTATTAATTTAAAATCATACATTAACGCGACTGTTCGGGTCCATCTTCTGCAACAGTCTCATCACGTGACGTTTGTACCACATCACTCCACCAATCATAAACAGTTATATCAATGAGATGGCGCCAAGTCCAGCGATGGATAACCAAAAGTTGTTGTCTTTTTCACACGAGTGCTCCTCGTCTTTGACTCAAGAAAAAAATATGGTGCAAAATTTAAATAAAAGATGCATGTTGTTTACTGATGATAATTTGGCGTTTACAAAATGTTGTTACTTACAATGATCAGTCTATTTCAACGCAGCAACTTGGGAGATTTCAAAAAAACTTAACTGATTTATTTTCATCATATTAGTACCAATCACTTTTTTCCTGTTGTATTGTGTAGACTATTATGTATCATATTGTTGACGATCAACCCTTTCTCATATCTATAGTTTCGGTATCTTTAGTGTTTCTTTTAAATGTGTGGCAAAAGTACCTGATCGATAACTTTGAATAACTTTAAAGTTAATGTGAAACTAATAATAATATCTTAAACACTAAAAGTATAATTACATTTTTAATATGCAATTATTTTTTACGTGTCTCCACATCTTCCATTTGCACAAAATGCATGGCCACCTTGAATGGTTTCGGCTGTTGAACTATGCACAATAAAACGTCCAGTAGTTAAAAGTTTCGACCTAAACCCCGTTCTATGCCAACAATTTTTATCTCTTGAAATACGTTGATAATTTCAGTATATTTTTTTCATTTGATTAATTGCTTGTAAAGCATGACATAAGAATGCTGAAACTATAGTGTAAATAAATTTATTACCCAAAGCACACCATTAACTGTACTATTTTCACTACAAGTATCTTTGGAGTCATCGTACTGCATTCTATATTGCTCCCTCTGATGTATAGCACTTTCATGTTCATCAAAAAGTATCATTTTATCATCTTCGGAAAGGGCACCAGTTTTTGAAATATTATAAGAATAAGTTTGGTACATGTCTGTTTTTAGTTCAGCTAAGACAATATGTTGGCACAACTCACGCTTTACTCTGGTAAAAGTACTAATACTAACACTTCTATCACCATCCATATTTCATACTATAAATGTCTGCTTGTGACTTATCAGATGGCAACAACAACACTTTATTATTGCGGTGGTTTGGAAGCCTTCCGGGAAGGGGCATTGCACTGTCAGATGCATAGCAGATGAGGACCTTTCTAATGTTTTCTCTTTCCTCGAATATGATTGCATTATGAGGTAGTCTTTTGGTATTATTATGAGTCCTAGCAATCAATCTGTCTTTGTCAAGATAGCGACCAATTATTTTTAGTTTTTCCTTACCAATATTGTATGCAAAACAGAATTATTCACGGCAAACTTCAACCCCTTAATGTAAAAGTTCTGACAGGACCTACCATCCGGCCGTTTGTGTTTCCTACTGTCTGTTTGTTGGCCACAACATGGCAAATTTGATTACAAAATCAAGCATATATGTCTACAAACCAGCTGAAAACATCCATGTAAATGTATGTAATGTCATGACCATCAACAACTTGACTGCATGGTTTGCCATTAAGTTTTGTATACTTGCAGGGCTGAGCAATGAAATCATCATTTTTCTTTCGTTTGTTAAATCCTTTGCAGAAGGTTCTAAATCATGGAGGAAACTTCTGAACATTCTCTGTATTACATATATCATCATCTAATTCTTCATATACAGAACTACTTTCATGGCTCGAATGATTTTCTGAATCAGACAGAAAACGTTGTATATTACTTGCACCAGAAACTTCTTGACACAAATCTTCGTAAAAATAAAGTCAACTTTTGTTAACTCTTCTCGAAATAAATGGACTTGACTTGATTCTTAAGGGATGGTGCTAGCTTGACTCATCTAGGACATTTTCATAAACTTTTTAAGTGGGTTTCAAAATTTCCGCCAGCCATAAGTAACCCGTCTGTTTTTACGAAAAAATACTTCCAAGTCAAACTGTCAAAAGGTTATTGAAAATGAACATCAAATGAATACTTAAATAAAGGATGACAGCATGATTAAATGCTTACATTACCTTCCAAATAATTGTTTCCGTAAATTAAATCCGAAATTCATACTATTGCCCTGTAGGTAAACCGGCGAAAACGTCATAACTTTGTTCTGGTTTTTGACATGTGTTCATCAAAATGGCGGAGAGCGACACCTTCAGACCAAGGGCGATTAATCCGGATGTAAGGTTAGACAGCATAAAAATTATTGACAATAATTAACTGATATCAGAGTGATGTACCTTTAAAGAGTGTTAAGATTTTAATTTGTTAAATGTTGTTAAAGTAATGCCATAATAATTAATTGACAACACGACAATTGCTATGCAAACGTGTTGTTTGTTAAATCTCTCTTTATCTCGGTATCGTGATAACTTCAACAGGACTCATTTTCGCTAAAAAGGTCACATATATGACAATGCTGCATTTATAAGCGTACAGACAAAGGACGTGAATATATTATATATGTACAAGTGCATTCTATATATGACTAAATAAAAACACTAACGTTTCTGCAATCCGCACTTGGTTTTGCATAGGTCTAAAGCTGACACTTCTCCCTTAACTTTTGTTAATAAAATACAACCTTGCTGCGTAAAAGTAGGACTGCGTGGTGTAGATTCCGCCGTGGTGTTGCAGTGTTGTGTTTCTATAACGGGGAAACTTCCGACGTTCCATATATAGACATATTAAGCTTGCCGTGCATGCAACCTGATAATAAAACTTAAGGATAAGTTATTCTCACGAATGGTCAGGTTAAGGAACATCTGAATTGTATTTCAACCTTAAGATTTGATCTTTAATTCGTTATTTAAGGATAAGGACACTTTTAAGTTAAATCTTAAGATTCTAATTGAATACCATCACATGTTATGTTTTATTAACCTTATCTCAATTACACATGCGGAGTTGTCTCATACATTATGAACTTTATTAGCAGTTTAACACATATAAATTATGTGTTTATAGTGGTAAGTCTAATTCATTTAATGAGCACAAAAACAACTTCTTTTCAAGAGAGGCGCAACATGATGTTCATTAGGTGACAAATTGTCCCTTCTTACAATGACACCAACACTTTGTATGTTTACGCCACACAAAGCAAAGGATACAAAATGATATGTAAGCTTATTTTTTTAGTAAACCTCGCTTAATTGTATGCGAACGTTACGTCTTTCCGGAAAATGAGTTCCAGCACTGTGAGCAGCGCTGACGTTTGATTTGTTAGTAAGAGTAAATAAGATGTGATTTCAATGAATGTGTGTGTGTGGTAGTGTGCGTGTGTGTGTGTGTGTGTGTGTGTGTTTAGTATGTGTGTGTTTGGTGTGTGTGTGTGTGTGTGTGTGTGTGTGTATGTGTGTGCGCGTGCGTGCGTGCGTGCGTGCGTGCGTGTGTGTGTGTGTTAAAGTTAAATATTATCTACATTTCACTGTTAAAAATATATATAAATATCCGGAAAGCATATCGTCAATTGTAATTACTATGTTTCATCATAATCAATATCAAGATATATTTACTTTGTTTATTTTACTGCTTATATTGTTATACAGTTGCATAGTTCTTTATTTCCATTTGCGATCGGTCCCGGTGCTGGTTGTAATTATTCAGTGCAATTGACCGACAACGGGATTACATTCAATACATGGCTGTGTATTATAGTGGACACTTTGTTTTCATCTTTGATCAAGTTAAATCAAGTCAATATTCCATTGGCGAAAACACCAAATGCATTACCAAAGGTGGTGAAATTGACAATAAATCAACAAAATGACAGCATAATATTATAGATAAATGTAAGCAAACTAAATGGTTAGAAGTTAATAAGATTATTACCAAAACTAAATTAGCATTAATTCAGGGATTTGTATGAACGAGTATTATTCTTGTCTTCTAAAAGCTTGATATCAATAAATTACAACTTTATTAGTGACAGTTACATTTATTGTCGACATAAATTGTACAAATTGACCAAATTTGTCCGACATGTATAATACTTAAGTGTATATATATATATCACATGCTTACCCTTGTTTTCCGTGTAATATACCCATTACGAATATCTTTATCTTACACATGTGTAAGATAACCTATCAGACATTTCGATTGGCCAGACTAATCACACGCAACCTAGATATCCATCCGCATTGTTTGTAAACAAAATGGTTTAAATGCCAACAAATACATACCGTAATAATGAAGCTGTAAGACTTTCCGGAGAGAAATGGCTAACGAATCATTGTGCCAGAAAGCATCTTGTACACAAACTTTCTGATAACAATGTTCCGCCAACCAGATAATGCAGATTACTAGTCACAGAAATATCCAGTCAGTCAACAAATACAGCCACAATAGTGACAAACACCACAAGAACATTTCAAACATCTCCATCTTGACCAACACAAGCAATATGCAATCAATGCCATTTGCTTGCCAATTTAATCAGCTGTCGGTTACCGAAAACACAAATGCAAATTCCGCAGCACAGACATCTCATTACACATCCCATGGCGGCTAGAACATCATGTTCTCTGGAAACATTCCTGGTGGAAATTAACTTTTTCAACAGCAACATCCATGCAGTACAGAGTAAGGCTTCGCCGTTATCATCTGCATGTTGTGAAACACCATGTACACCAAGAAAACGCTGCAAAATCATCGTAAAAAGCGACAGCGAATAACTTTTAAATCCGTGCACACAGAAAACTTAACAGACCGATGTAGGTCACATAAACCGCGTAAATGCATGTACTCTGAGTGTGACGTCATCAAATTGTGTACTTATTGGGTTTTTTGGTTAAAATCGTTCGTTATTCATGTTGTTGGATATTTTACTTCACACTTTTGTATTTGTGACTTGTTAAGTGCTTTATCAGCTTTTAAAACTTGATAACTGCTAGTTACTTTTGTCATTTTAATTTGGAACTATTTATATGGTGCATCGTTGACATTCTACTCTGAGTACGTTGGCTGTCAAACAATCGGTTCAGAAAGTGGAACTTAATTGGTAATAAAAACACCGTTTTAAGCATGTGATCAAAAAATATCTGACACTCATTGTCATTTAATTCAATAATTTTATTAAACTCGTCCATGAAAGTTGTAAGCTCGCCAGAGGCTCGCTTACTAACAAATTTCATGAACTCGTTTAATAAAATCTTGTATTAAATGACAACTCGTGTCAGATCCTATATATATGAAATGGACATATAAGTAAGAAATGGTATTAATTTCCAACACATTTCATAATTCATTCTGCTCATATTCCGTTTTCCTTTTATTTTTAATATTACTAATATATCTACCTTCTTGTATCAATGAAATATGTGCTGAAAATAGTATCCTAGTCATCATACTTATAACATTATTATTTTTGGAACATTTTTTTTTTGGTAAAACAGAAATAAGTATAATCGAAAAATCATCAAGCATTTAATCTTTGTATGTGGACTATCGACACTCAACCTAGAAATTTTCTATAGCTTTTGTTACTTAGGTATAAAGTTTTACTTGATATATGCTTGATAGTAATCATACAATAAGATGTAAATGCAATGCCAAGGTTTATATATAACTTTTACGTTTACTCAAAACTCGACGAATTAGCCAGACTGGAAAACTGTTTATTTGTGTCTCAAATTCCGAACAATGTCTGTTATTTAAATTGCAGTTTGCTCTTATATATGTCTTATTAAAGTTTGCTCTTATATATGTCTCGAGATATTTTTCTCGAGACCGAGGAAGATATCTGACTTTAATCTATAACCAGGTACCCACCGACTAATAGATCGACACTAATACAATTGATACACTATTCAGGAGATTCAAACTGAATACGAGACTACACACGATGGTCGTATTTGTTTGTGATCAAAGTTATATATTAACTATATTAACTACATAATGTTTTTGTTTCAAGGTTTACAATGTTTTAAAAACAAAACATGAACGTTCAAAATTATGAGAATATATATTTAAACCTACGTATTCAATATATACTCCGACTGCTTTGTTAACGTTAAATGATTGGGATCATATATATTTTATAGATCGGCGGGTAACCTCAACAACTGTTGATGTTTTTTTATATATATGTCATATGTCTTTAATATCGCATTGTGTATTATGTTTTCTCCGTGTCTGTTCGGTATGAACACGTGTGTATCTGAGCAGGCGCATCGTTGAATATTGGCTCCCTGGAGCTTCCCTATTAATTTTGCTATATTATACGATTCCCATTTTATTAGTAAACGACAAGCAGAATTGAGACTTTTTGTAATGTTCAATAATGTCAACATCATTGATAGTATTGTTAACACAACGTCAGACGTGATGCTTTAACGAGTTATCGTAGTTCGTTGTCAAATTACGCCAAATCACTGTGACCGAGTTTGTTAAATAGCATAACAACTGGTACATAAGGAAGCGGTCAAGGTGTAGATTACAACGCAGAAGAATCCACAAGCCACAAATTTGTCTGCCCTGTATTGTCTCTAGCTATTGTTGGTTTAAATGGGAAGACTGCAGTGATAAATAAGCAGTTAATAGAATAGGCAAACACATCAAATGCATTAAAGTTTCTCTGTTTATTTACATAATGAACCCATCACATTTGAAAAAGATATAATATAAAAATCAGTATAATTCATCACATACAAAGCTGTAAACATAACTAGAAACATATTTCATCACGTAGGAAATTGTTAACTTAACCAAAATAAATAATAACTAATAACATTGAAACGTTGTATCAAAAAGCAATTATAATGCACCACATAACAATTGTTAACGCAGTAACAAGTATAATTCCTTACTTATCAATTTGTAAACTTAATCAAAAGCAAATCTAATTAATCAGATAAAAACGTGAAAACATATTTAACGCAATTTTATGAACGCAGTACGGCAGGCGATCAAATTCCATGCTGCCAGCTTGCGCTTCTTGGTCATTTGTTCGCTTGCCCTACTACGTACATACAGCATAAAAGCAAGAACAAAATACGATTAATACTTATAATTACATTTTAAAATAAATATGCAGTGTGGTTATATTCATTAGCAGTATAATCTGCAAGTGAACAAGTGTTTTTTAAAGATATTTAGCAAACAAGATACGTTTGTATAAAATAATAGCTGATTTTGTCACGTCGTATATCGTTGGTTAAATGACGTCGGGCTTATCCACTTGGAGTTCAATTTTGAAATAAACAATGGCGTCATAATAACTTGCGTATTATACAAAATGCATGTCCGATTTAAGCTACACGAATGTAAATATTCAAATGTACATGTAAATTATCCCATGGTAACTTGCAAACACAATCAAAATGCAATATACGTCATTGCATAGTAATTTGCATACAGCATCAAAAGCAATTATAATTTATAATTCATAACATAATAACTGCAAAACACATTCATGTTAGTTGCAAATTTGGTACATTTTTATTAATTTTTTTTTTTGAAACATATTGTCAACAAAGTTAACTAACTGAATTTAACATTATATACAATTATATAATCGGTGAAAATGCATGAAGATTCAAACAAATAAAGCTTGGTTGTAATTAGCCCGTCGGCTTCAATGGACATAATATATGGGAATAAATATGACAAATAGAAATAACATTAACACTAATTGCGGAAACACTAAAATGTATAACAGAAAAAAATATGTCTGATTAAATATTTTAAATTGTCTGTGTTTTATGTTCATTTCACAACTGCTCACTTCAAAAACGTAAGGACATACGTATATAGACACAGTAAATTGATATCATAGTTATCATATCTTTTCTAAAAAACAACCTGTGATAGAATGCGATTTGTTTGTATTATTAATTTATAATTTAAGAGGCCAGCAATGGAGCTATGCAATTTCAGTGTTTCTAAGGAAGCAAACTGTCCAATCCATTGTTTTAAGCAAGGAAAACTCAACATATCATATCGAAAAATTGTTGTATATCAAGTCAAATATCTGAATGAAGATCGATTTGGCAATCTGTTTTGAAGAATTGACGATACATTGGTAAGAAAGGAATATTTAGCATTGTCGTTAATGGTCAGGATGCTCTAAAATGAATATTTAGCGTTAAATGTGAAAATAAGGAACTTTTGACATCCACACTTACAAAAAATGTTATGTACGGTAACAAACTTATTTATGTTTGTTAAATACGCAAAATGTATAAAAGCTGCTGTTAAGTACATTTGAGAAGCACAAACTAATTTAATTGACAAATATAAATATGATAGCATTCACCTCATTCGTAGTTTTAAAGTTCATTAGAGTTAAAAGGTAACAAAAACAAGTATTTGAACTGATTGTGTCTTTCATTATCAAATGACTGATCGAAACGAATACAACGTATATGAGTTCAATTATTTTGCAATACAAATATCGTTTTGAAACAAGGTTGGATTTAATTAGCGCCAAATATTGTGCTACATTTTTTCCAACCAGTAGACCCAGAAAGAAGAATGCTTTTTATAGTCAAATTAAAAGGAAAAGTTATAAATTGAAGATTGCAATTTCCTAGGGAATTCAGATAGTAAAATGAAGTAAAATAGTGTTCATATTGACGATACCCATTTACTGTAAAAAGGGGATTGAGGAGAGAGGTATTAATGTTAGCTCTCTAAGTTTCCTAAATGTTTAACCATTATGTATGTAACTTATGTCTTTTCTGAAAGTTCTTATATGAAATAAATGTTGTTTAAACCAAGGCTAAATTAAATTACACTTAATATTTTCACATAAGGGTTGCAGGACTAGTATGCTGTTACACATATCACGGCGTCTGAATAATATACATTAATGTTCTTTCATCAGCTGTGCGTTTTAAAATATATTACTTTAAACATATACAGCATACATATTAGGTCACACCGAATTTGTCATCGGATATTTTTCTGATAAAAAATGGGACAAACAAGTGAAAGCAAACTGGAGTGAGCGAAAATAACAACAACAAAAACACGAAAGGTTATTTTACCATTTATGATTTCATGTAACCTGGCATTCGAATAAACCTTTCCAAAAAGACTAAAATGTCCTATACCCAATGGACATTCCACCTACATAGTTTGTTTGTGGTATCTATGCGAATATTTGCGATAGCAGAATCTTACACCCTATCCAGATGATGTTTTTTTTAAATTGGAAATCAATCGATGAGGTTAATTCGAAAGGTTACAAAATCAATTTGGTGTGAACTAACTATACAAATGATGCTATAGCAAAAATAATAAAAAATAATAATCTGCATTTGAAATTACTATAATGAAAAACTATAAAAATCGCGGGTGCTAATGTAATTAACAAGAATAAAGGAACTTCATTTTCAAAGCGTATTTCTTATAATCTACATTATACCTTTTGATATGTTCCCTGACTTGTTGTCGTATAGTTTACTCTTAGTTTTTGGATTACATTCGTCGAAATCTCAATCGTATGATTGTGATCAAAATTGTAACAATATGCAAATGTTCATATGCAAACAAATAAAAACAACGCACACGCACACAAACACACACACGCGCGCGCGCGCGCGTAATCAATATTTTGTCAGATTTCTTGATTTTCAAGAAATGTGTATTCATTGCCTAAAGCTTTAAGGCATGGTGTCATTTGCGTGCAATAGGTCACAGTTTCATCCCCCACTGGAGAGCCGTATACCATTCCGATAGGAATCAGTTGTTCGGACTCGGTTTCTGTGTTCATGTCTAAAGACATGGTAGAAAGAACAGCATCTGTTAAAAGTATTCGATTTACCTTGAAGACCAATGCACCGGAATCCCCATTGTCAGAGAAGGGTTTTCTTGTTGTCTTTGTTTCATCCTCGTATGCCCCTAAGACATGTATGAAGCCTGGTGTACGGGTACAAAAGGTTTCTTGTTCTTTAATCGTACCAAATGTAAGCTCGGTTGTGTTTCCAAATTTAAGCACTATATCGCCTTCATGAACGACAGCGTCTGCTTCGCTGTAATGGAACTGGGGTGGATGTCGGTGTTCGAAAGCTGAAAATAAAACAAGAAATGTCAGTGATGGATAGTTCCCCTTTCAGGATCCACCTTGTCTTGAACATGAATGCATTGTTAATTATAACATTCGCTTCATGTTATTTTTCATTTGATACTAGTACAAAACCCAATCTTGAGGTATCAGAATACAAACATACTTGAAGTTTACTTTACCATATCAAAAATTAAACTTTTAATGTAACGAATACCCCTTACAAATTTAAGGGTAATGGAACTTTCAATAAGTACGGTAAGTAACTGATGTTTATTTGTGTATATGTGGGACGTGAATATTCGCGCGACACGTTGCACTTTTTTAACACATGTGGCGTCTGACAGAAATTTAAAGTCGAAAGCCCAAATCCGTTCAATTAAAAATACGTATAATGATGCTTGGAGTAAGTTAAAGTGATCTAAATTAATCCAAATAAACTTTGCGTAAATGTTGATGTAATGCTAACAAGCAAATAATCTGCGGCGATAAACTGTACGAATGCATCTGGTGGTCTACCAAAAAGGCTTTTACTGAACACGCGCTAAACTTCATAGAAATACTTTTTCAAGCTAAGCCTGAAACTACCAGAAAATGGAAACACCTATTTGAAACATTAATTTAACGTAATTTTTTTTGTCTGATTTCTTTACCATTATGATATGTTGTATGTTCGTATTCGTTTAAGAACGAAGAAGTAATTTACTTTTATTACACCCCCAAAAGAGTATTTTTCATGTATAGTTTCACTCAATGTATCCATTGTAGGAATAAAAATGCTCACTTCTGTTTTTTATGAAATTAAAAGTGATGTTTTAACAAAAAAGGGAGCAACTCGGACAATAACCATTAAATGAGGAAGGTGAGCATCTGTTGCATCAATATTGACATCTAAAATGACATAAACCCGGTGCGACTCAAACAGTTCTTCCTCTAATAATTGAGGAAACCGGAAATATGTAACCGTAAACATAAAACATTGTTACTAAGATTGGTGATCAGTGTACTAAGAAACTGCTGATTATACATTACCTTTGTTTATCAGCCTGCTTAACCCCACCGTAAGATGGTCGGATTGCGGGTTAATGAGCACAGCTGCAACATCAACAAAGGCCTCTATGTTTTCGTCGGGTTTCTGCAAAATTCCATGTACTAAACGTTCAACTCTAACATTTATATCCGGAATCATTTGTTTCAAATCTTCTCTGTCTAAAGCAACATAATCTTCGTCTTCGTCCAAAGACAGACTGCTTTTGTATCCGTATTTTTCCAAAGCTACTAAAGAATGAGCACATGTAAGACCATACTTAGACAAATCGCTTTGTCGTCCCAGTAGGCCTTGTGTCGTTATTTCCCTAATTTCATAAACATAGCATGGAAAGGTTCTGCATTGGAGGTCGGTCATCACCTGTACCTTCAGTTCATAGAACTCTCTAACATCAGTCGGGTACCCTCCCATTGTATCTGGGAAACTTTCCCATCCAAAAGGAATCCATCCCTTGAAGTATACATAAATCACAATGCATAAGGCCGGCTCGCAGTCAACAGTATAAACAGTTTTATCTTTGTATGAAAAGTTTCTGGCTTTGACTGGACTGAATGTCATTTGAGAAATATTTGGACACCCCGAATATTCACCTGACACGTGTTTTATTGCTGACCTAAGCGTAGGCAAGTTCGATTTTAGTTCTTGTTTCACCTTTTTAAGTTTTTCTTTGTCCGACGTGCTCATTTGGAATACTGCGTCATCAACCGCTTTGTCTTCTAAAACAGCATTGCTTATGTTTTTCACAAGCACTGGATAACCGTTATACGCTGGCACTGGAACTGAACAACGTGATACTACAATGAATGTAATATCAAGCTTGTTGTCAGTAGTTGCTGCATACACCTTTATGATTTTCGTACGATCGAATAATGTCAAGATGTCTTCCGAAACCAAGCGACATAGACTAATAAGTACTGTTCGATCGTGCAAGATGTGAACCGCACGTCGAAAGGTGTTATATGAAGGCGGTGGCTTCTTATCATTAACCAGCTTTTTCATCCCCGCAATGTTTTCCGTGTCTATCGCAACATTCCACTCAGGCTCTAAAATCAACAAACAAAACATTTCAGATTCCGAATGCTTAAACTTAAAGCACTTCGTATGTATTTAATATTTGTAAATCTGACCGAACGGCTCGTTGATTACGTTTTCCTTGGAACGCACAGTAACTTTATTAGTCGAAGAATTCAATGTAAATGCTTAAGCAGAGCGTGTTCGGGTTCCTGAAGTATCGGCGATGAATAGTCTTTTAAGACGTCATGTGTAATATAGTACTGCTTAATATTTATGCAAAAAGCTACGGAAACATGCTCAGTAGCAACATAAACCCGGTTTAGATGCAATGGGCAAACGCCATAGACATAGAACACAAAATCACAAACAAGAAACATAGAACAGCACAAAACTCTACAAACAGCACGATATATATATATATATATATATATATATATATATATATATATATATATATATATATATATATATAATTGGTATGTTTATCAATAATTGTACCGCCTTGGAATTGTCAGTAAAATGTAAATTTACTGGGGGTTTAAACCAGTTTATGTGCACAAACCTCACTCTTATCCCAACAATTCTTAATAAAGATAAAACGCAAAAGGTAAATCTTATCAAAGTATGCATTAACTTGAGGAATCTTATCAATAAAACAAATAACAGTAAAAAAAAAACGAAATGGTAAACCCCAAGTACTTCAATGATTAGAGATCCCAACTCTATCTGCAGACGGAGGGAAACAATTCAGAGCACCTAATGCAAATACTTTTCAAAGATACGATGCAGTCATCGTTAGAAACCAAAAACATCACACACAGTCTGCCTTATAAAATAAAAGGTTTAAAACTGTGTGATCATAGAGTTTCATAATAAAAAACATCATTGTACTAAAACTGGGAACAGATAAAGAAAAACATCATTAAAGATAAAAGCGAACGAAAGGGAGAAGGATGACAGAGGAGTTGAAATGCGTCGAATAGCACATTAAAACTGTTTTAAGAAGTATTTCTGTTAAAAAGTATTAATCTTGGACTTGGCATTTGATATTGCGCATTTTAATTCACCCTGTTACACAATTAGTCATGTACAACTCTCTTATTTCAAAGGGTTTGTGAATAATTGTTGGTGCTTATTGACTAGGCGGGTGTTTATCTCGAACAAACTATGTCGATATCATTGTCCTATTCATTGTCTACTCAAACATGAAATAAATCAAACTCTGCATTCAAGATAGTAATGTGTACGTGTTCTTAGGGTATTATGATCGCATTGATGCTCTAATTTCCTATCGTTATTGGGATTGCTGCAGTGATCCAATTTAAGATGCATATACTGCACAATTAACAGACAAACTACGTTTTTTTCTTTCGTTGATGTAAACCTTTAAAAAAATTGTTATAATTTTAACCTCTGAGCCTGTGTTGTTTCACAATGAAATTTGTAAATCAATTCGATACCTGCCCTGAAGAAAAAGGTAAATTAAAACATAACATCAAATTACTCTGTACATATGCCCTGTAACAAATTTCTAAGAAACCAAACAAACACTATCAGCAACAAATTACTCTGTAAAAATGCCCTCTTACAAACTTCTAAGAAACCAAAAAACAATTTCATCCCGTAACAAAGCATATAACATCAACGATCTAGCAAGGGCGCTTCGGGACCCTTCAAATAAATCCTCCGAATTTTGAAAATTTATTAAGCATGGTAGCACTGCACTGTCAATACGCAGTTGCATTATATCACTCCGACAGTATTTCTGGCATACACTTGACAATTATGGAAGTAGCCAATGCCCGATACACTTTTAAATTTTAAAGCTTGTGGATCGGATCTAGTTAATGTTGTTATACTAAATGAAGTATCATCATAATTTTCTACACGCAACAACAACAACAACAACAAATATCTTTATTACACTCAGGTCATACATACATGACAACATCCGGACAAATAAGTTTAGTCAACAGTGTCAATAAAAGCTTAATTATACTAATACAAAGAACGATGGCTTTGTCTCGAGTGGCGGAAAAAAAGTATTTTTTTTCATGGTCGTACATGTATCGAATATATATCTTATCATGGAAAAGAGGGAGGCAGTTATTTTAAATGTCTTTACAAAATAAGAACTATCTTCAACTCTTAAATGAGTATTTGAAACATACCAAGTCAGTGAAAACTCGCGCATGTCTGTGCAGATTTTAAACGACCATCATGAGACGTAACCGTAGGCCCTTTCTTTGTTAAGTGTGCGAGGTAAACCTCTCGAACATACTTTTAAGATTAATTTATCTTTTTTCCTGCAACACAATGTTGTAACGTCATTCCAATCTGGATTTGTACCTAAATATTCGTCTGTCAATCAGCTACGTCTGTTAACCATACATTCTGTCAAGCGCCAGACGAAAGCAAAGAAACAATGTGTGTATTTTGTAACTTAACATAAGATATGCTATTTCCATTTTATTTCGGATTGTTAGAAGAAGTGTGAGTTTGTGCACAGAACCTAGTTGAATTTCCAAGTATATTTACATTTTGCTGACAGTTTTAAAAAGGTATCCAACAATCTTTGATAAACATCCCTTATTTAATATGGTGTATATTTTGTTTGTTGTTTTTGTATGTTTGTGTTGTAGTTCTGTGTCTCCGGATTGGCCCGTGCCTTGAGCGGGAATGATGTTGAAGCGTTTACCTTTTTGACCTGTTTCAATAGTTTTTCATATAGCTATTACAAATTTACCTTCATGACGAAACACACAAACCGTAGGCAACACGTAAACAGACAAATTATTTCTTGTATTTGTAACCTCTCTTTAATCATGTAAATACGTTCGATTTAGAATTGGTTCAGCATACTTTATGTTAGTATTTTGTAAGAATTGTAATCATTCATCGATCTTGTTGATATGTAAACTGCCATTTCCTAATTAAATGCGTATTATAACATTAATTAACTTCAGTGATATATCGTTTTTTTTTAAATAAAAAGTTGATAATTTTGAAAAAAAAATGATGTTAGGTGTTTATACGTTTATAGAATATCATTACTCTTGTTTTCTTCTTAGCTTTGCCTGTCTTTTGTCTTGAGCAGAGCTCGGAAACTATTGGATGGCTTCAAATTGAAACAGCTCAATTAAAATGCAATGTTGTAAACCTTCAAGCGTCTAGAGTACTTCTTTCAAACGTCATCCTCGCTTGTCAATTTTTGATAGAAAAAATGTCAAGGGCATTTGCTAAACTTTAATTGTTGGTCACATTATTATATATATATATATTTCAACGGTGATGGTTAGCAATTTGACGTTATGAGTAGAACAACAATATTATCCTTTGTCAATGTGTTGCAGATATCCTCACATTTGTTTTTTAAACTTTAACCAAATGCTGTAAAAGAATTAAGAGAATGAGAATGATATATTGGGGATTTAATGCTTTGCATAACAAACTATTGGCCACACTAATTTTATGTAATACCGATTGATATTTTACGTTTATTTTAAAGCTCAATTCGCATTTTGAAAGGATTTAATGTACTGTATGACACAAACTAATATGACAATGTCAAATTATGCACTGTAGAAATAGATATAATCTACAACGCATCGTTACATAATTTAAGCATACTTTTTACGATGATTGAATATAGGAATAATGTTTTGTATTACGTGTAGGAGATGAACCTACATAAATAGGATGATAAAGCCTTCTGTTATCATTTCCAGCCCGTACTAACAATGACAGTTATCTAAATGTCATACATGCTTTTGTTTTATAAGGTTCCTGTAGATAATGCAAACATGTGTTTTTAAGAACTATACATTAACATTTTATAATACTAGTTATCCTCATGTATGGTTAGATTTTTACAGTTTAGTTTTTATGTCAGTAAGTCATATCTTGAAAATGATTGTTTTAACATGTATATGTAAATACGAAAGTCAATTGATATTATACTGACTTAAATGTTTATTAACTATCAAGGGGTTAATATTTTTTTTTTCAGTTCACCATTAAATTTCGAAACAAGAAATAATCGTTCACTGCATAATGGTTATAATGTTAATATATGTATATGTAAATATGTCATGTTTTTAATGTTTACACGTAAAACTAATGTTTTTCTCTGTTCTGTTCTGTTCCGTTATGTTAATGTAGGGACACACTTGAGAAGACTTGGGGTATGCACATGCATATTGGTGGTATTTTCGAGAAGTAAATACTTTGTTTTATATAGCTTACCTTGCCCAATAACCCCTTTCCCTGAGCGTTCAGTCTTTTCAGGTATGCGCATCGCATCTACTTCTTCTGTAGGAATCTGAACATTAGTTCCTTTCCTACATTAAAATATATTCAACTTAATATCGAAAAAACATATTGAAAAAACAACAACAAATAAGCTTTCTTCTTTTAACTTCAGAAAATATCAAAAAGAAGATTGCAGAGAGAGAGAGAGAGAGAGAGAGAGAGAGAGGGGGGGGGGGGGTGGGAGGGAGGGAGGGAGGAAGAGAGGGAGAGAGAGAGAGAGAGAGACATATATTTGACATACTGTTACTTTTTCAAAATATAAATTACATATTATTCTTATTTAAGTATATAGGAAAATTGACACCCGGAGTTGGGCCAGTTATGACCCCAAAGGCATGGTGGTTTGAACACATTTGATTGAGGACCACCATATAAATCTACATTCAAACTATCAAGGTTTTGTGGTTTCAAAAAAGAAGACTTTCAAAAATATCCCTGAACAAGTATGTACGAAACATGTTCCCCAGGGAGCGGGACCAGTTTAGACCCCAAGTGCATAATTTTGAAAAAAATTGTTCTACGACTGCTAGGCAATGTAACTAAATATCAAAGCTCTAGGTCTCATGTATTTTGTCTAGAAGTTGTCCCTTTAGGTTGCCACGGCAACGAGGGTTTCGCATAAAATGCATTTACTTGAACAATCTTGGAAGGGCACCTCCAAAGGAAGATCCCAGAGAGATTTTATCAAAATTGGCATGGCGGTTATGGAGAAGATTTTGATTGAAGCAAATGTTAATTGATAGTCGGACGACGGTGGACAGAAGGTGGGCGTTGGAAGAACCCCCCCCCCCCCCGGGTATGTATATGAAATGTATGACTACTTACTGTTTGTCTCATTTCAAAGTCATTTGAATAGGCTAACTTCACCTTTCATATGTCTTTACTTATTAAGAATGTGTCATAACACGAACATTTTTAACAAAACGTCTATTTCTTGGTCTACAATTTGTGCCATAACAAGAATGATGAGACCGATATGCTTTCTTTTAGATGAACATTAGAATGTTAAGACGCCTATTAACTTAATTAAATTGACACTTTCATTATCATATCGAAACTTTTAAATTATTCAAACCATTACCATTTTTTCCCCTGCTCGAGAAGTGTAATTGCAATTTCTTGTCTGATACAACAGAGAAACAACAATTTCAGAATGTGATATCTAAATGTACGTAAAATGTTTTTATTGAGACATTACATAACTAGGAGTTTTTTTTCCAGCATTGAACATTATTAGCAGTTCTATAAATTTTGTGCATTCACAAGTTAATTGTCAGTGAAAAAAAAGAGTATGTATTCAAATCGCGTACGTAAAAATTTATCTTGTGGACTTACTTATAGTAATACAACTAGATAATTTATACCATTAAAGCATGAAATATATTGTCTAGCACCCTACCTATAAACATTAAAACAAATCAGAACATGTCCCTTTCATATATTTATCACGAAGAAATTACATACCGTGACTGATTTTCCCTGAGGTGTTTGACTTCTTCATCAGTTCTGAAAAGTGACAATATATATAAACTAATACTCCTTGACACAAGTAATTCGACTTTCATACCAAAAGTAACTTCTTATTGCCGGTATACATGCATAACATCCTTAATTTTCGAACTAACATCCGTCTCTTAGCCAGAACTATGAACTAGTTAGAACTATGACCAAAGGCGAAAACTAATGTAAGAAAGGATATTTACTGATTCAATTATAGATATCTAAAATTATTCGTGGCCAAACCGCAATCATGTGCGCAACAAAACGTATAAAACGGGCTAAAACCGAGCAAAGATAGGCTTAGGCTTATTCCTGCTGTATATACGTGTGAATAAGAATAGAAAAACTTAAACAAACATACTTCTTCTATGATACTGAAACGACACTTATGTGCTTGATTTAGAAGTTTTTATCTCACAAATCCTATTAAGCGCTTAATTGCTTGACACCAAAATTTAAAAACAGCGTGACCGCGTTCTTTCCTTTTCTGCTTAGTCAAATAGGCCGATTCCGCAAAATGTATCATCACGAATCATACTGATAGACTAGTTGAGAAAAATATACCATAGTTCTTCGTGTATGGAGATTATTTTTGTTTACATAACTCTATAGGGAACTAGTGATCTTCGGGCGGGGCCAGTTATGGTCAATGGGTACGATTTGAAAACATTTGATAGAGGACCACTGTATGATGCTGCATACAAAAAATCATTGTACTGTGCTTAACGGTTTCAGACAAGATAATTTTCAAATATGTCCCTATATAAATATGCAAGAAACTTGTAACCCGGGGTCGGGGTAGATTTTTACCCAAGGCTTATATTTTTAACAAACTTGGTAGAGCACTTCAAGAAAATGTAATACTATAAATATATATGCCATAGGCCTTATTTTATTCAAAAATATTAGAAAGGTTTTCCTTTTGGTCGCCACGGAAAACAAATATATATATGGAACTAATTATTTGACGAATTTTGAAAGGGGACCAACATATCAATGTTCAAGTAAAGTTTCATCTATCATGGCCGGATGGTTTAGGTGGAGATGTCGTTTGAAGCATTTATTGATGGACGGTCGGACGACGGTCGAAAGTTGGTCGCCAAAGCAAAAAAGTACTACGCATACAAGATGTATGTTAATTCCCTATTTGTCTATTTTTTTGCCGTTTTAATAGGCTAACATCATCATTCAGATTTCGTAATTAATGTAAAAATGCAATAAAACCAACAATGTGACCTGTTCCTAGATTTGGAATTTGCTTGCTCAGGATATCAATTCGAAATCGTCGGTTAGTCTTAATTAAGCTGATACTTTTATTATCATATCGAAACTATATAAAATCATGGATTTAGTATTTTAGCAATTACATTTCGTTCTCCTCTTCAAGCTGTCTGATGGTAATGTCCTTTCTGGAACAACAGAAAATCAATACTTACTAAATGTGAGAACTAAATGTACGTAAAAATGATTTTATTGAAACACTACTTAACTAAGATTGATTGTAATGGCCACATTAATAGCAGTTGTATAAATTATGTGGATTCACAAGTTAATTGTTAGTGAAAAAGTATTTAATTCAAACCGCGTACGTGCATTTGTATCATGTGGATCTATTTACAGTAATACAACTTGATTATTTATATCATTCAAACATGCAAAATATTGTCCCTACCTATAAACATTACAAAAAATGAGAACATTTCCCATTCATATATTTCTCACGACTAAATAACATACTGTGACTGATTTTCTTTGAGGCGTTTGACTTCTTCTTCAGTTTTGAAAACTGACAATATTTATACTTATAATACTTGACACAAGTAATGCGACTTTTATACTTAAAGTTATTACCAATTCTCAGTAAACATGCGTACAATCCTTACTTTTCTTGAAAATACTACGCCAAACTTACAGGTCCGTCTCTATGCCAGAACTTTGAACTGGCTAGAAATATGACCATTGCGAAAACTAATGTTAGAAGGGATAATTAATGATCCTATTATCGATTTCTAAAATTATTCGTGGCCACACCGCAACAAAAATTATATTACATGACAATTTTCAAACAAATTAATAGTATGCTTACAAACAAGGAACACGAATCATATAAATGAACTTGTTCAGACAAATTAAATGATTAAGTTCTTTGTTTATGGAAATATATCTTCCGTTTTCACTTAAATACATCTTTAAACTTTGTTAATCAGTCAAAACGAAAGTAACTATCTATGTTATGGTTGTCACAATGATTATGTTTAAAAATCATGTCACTTTTCGATCATACATATATATGCCAATGTTGCATTTATTTTAATTAAGAAACATAATATAAATGCTAACTAACATAAGAGTTATAAAGATTTACAAATACTAAGACATAGAATAATTGTTGATACTGTCAACCAACATAATTTACAAAAATGGACCGGCAGGGTGTTGACGGATCGTCCACATATGATAAACAAATCCGTGCTTAAACGTTTAACATCCTATGTGTTCACAATATGTGACAATTCTCCGTTTCATCTCATTTGCACCGTTCAGATTGCCTCATTGATTGAAAAGTAACGAAATATGGACATTGATACTGTTACGTCTTCTTCTTAGTAATTTTCATATCAAAACTGTATAAATTTTATTCATGAATTTCATGTATTAATCACTCTAACCATTCTCACACTCTAACTTTTTCTTGTTCGAGCTGTTTAATTGCATATTCCTGTCTGAAACAACAACAAAAACTTACATCATTGAATACTAGAAGCACAATATAACCAGTAGTTCTTTTCCATTGTTTTTTTTTCGTAGACTTACGAAATAAGCCTGTAAACACAACTGATACTTTCTTTACAATATAGTTTCAACAACGATACAACATCATTATTACAATAATGCAATAATACTATCGTAATGAATAAGATAAATACAACAATTCATGAGGTATCATAATTAAAACATACCGGCAGCAATATGATAAATAATATTTTGGATGCAAGATTATACTATTCGTCAGGATAGTGGGTCCGTTCACGTCGGTTCTTTAGATGGTAGTGATTTTGCCGGGAAGGTAAGCACGGGTAATTTGGTTAGATAAAACGCCCCCTATATATCTATAAATAGCTCACTCATACGAGAACCGGAATGACCACTTGCATACTAAACAAGTATATAACAGATACATACACGACATACAGACGATATATTGACATTACATTTACAAGACATTGACTACCATCGCGCATTTAACTTGATGAAATGATAAAATGAACGGGTTGTTACATTCTTCCCTGCAATGTTAAATTCGTCCTCGAATTTGAGAATCAATGAAATTACCATTTCTTATAAACTAGAATAAATTATAAACTTTTAAGTAAAGTATATTATACCTATACTCTTAAGTAATATGCAATATCCATAATTATAGTTTATAAATGGGTAAACCTAACCTAAACATCTCAAGAACAAATTGAAACATTGTATTGACGTTAAGTATGTGGTACTCAAAGCATGATTACATATTGAAAATACAACATATTAGACTCATGCACAAACTTACAGCGGAAAGGTGCTTACAATACCCTGTAAAATATTATAAGATACCCGGGAAATAAAACTCCTACCACGCTACATGACTGTAAATTGAACCTACAAAAATATTATTCCAATTAAAAATGGCTACACGTAAAATATACAGTCCTGTGTAAGAGTAGATGACACCCACTCTCCATGACGGTCAGGTGGCTTCCGTTCTATAACTGGCCGGCATTCACGCACCACCGGTACTTCCGGTGGCGGAGGCGGTGGCGACGGATGTTCAATGCTACGGGTAGGCAGCGACGCTTCAAGAGTTGACGGTGCAGCTGACGACCCTGACCCTGTCAGCAAGACTGCGGGACTTTCGTCCGGCCGATTGGCCCTGTTAACTGGGGTCGTATGCCGAAGCGGCGAGGTTGTAGTTGGCAGAGACTCGTTAGGTGTTGAACTCGCGTTAAACTTACGAGATCCCTGCATCCGAGTGACGACGGGGTTCTGTCTGACGTTAGTGTTCCTCCGTTGCGGAATCACATAGTGAATGACACTATCGTCAGATGAAATCGCATCGGACTCGGAGCAACCATCGTCTTTGGCTGTTGCCCTTGTCACCCGTCTGTGTGTCTTTTTTGCTTTTGAATTAGCTACGTCATGGACTTCGTCTTTACCCGGAACAGACACAAATGGAAGCAAGAAGTTCCTATGCACTGTGCGCATGTCCTTTTGCGACTCCTAACAAATCTGGTAGACGGGGACGTCTGGATCATGGATCCCTACAATGATCTAAGGATCACGTTCCCACCTGTCTGCCAGTTTGTGTGTGCCCTTAAAGCCAACCTTCTGGACCAGTACCATGTCTCCAACTTCAAGACGGTTCTCTTGGACCTTGGCATCGTAGTTGTTCTTGTTGATGGCTGCGCGCTTCTGTGCGCTTTGGCCAGCTAGCTAGTATGCGTACCGCATGCGCTCCTTCAGCCGCTCTACGTAGTTACCGGGCCTAACGACGTCCTGATCCGGGTCTGTATCTAGAAATGTATCAACGGACAACCTAGGGTGCCACCTAAACAACAAATAATGAGGCGAAAACCCTGTAGTGCCATGCCTAGTAGCATTATTTGCTTGTACTAACGGCCCAATATACGTCGGCCAATCAACTTTCTGGTCCTCCGTCAAGTTCCCTAACATCTTTAGAAGAGTTCGGTTGAAACGTTCACATCCACCGTTTCCGGACGGATGGTACGGGGTCGTCCTTGTTTTACAAACTCCTGCAATATCACATAGAGACTTTATTAATTTGCAATCAAAATTGCGACCTTGATCACTATGCAATTGCTCTGGAAATGAAAAATTAGCAATGAAGTTATCATACAAGGCTTTAGCTGTGGCTTGGGCTGTAATTTTCTTGCAAGGGACGGCTTTTGCATAACGTGTAAAATGATCCGTTATAACAAAAATATCTTCGTAGCCGTCTTTGCCTATATCATGCTTGGGAAAATCCATACATACTAGTTGCATAGGACGATTTGTAACGATGGGCAGAAGTTCAGCCCTCGGTTTCGTCGGTTTTTTTTGACAAACACAATTCAAACATCCGGCGACCCTCTTGACTATATTTGCCTCCCTACCAGGCCAGTAAAACCACTGTCTGACCAACCACATGGTCTTAGCATTGCCGGTATCACTATGTGCTTCCGGTATGACGAGCTGACGAACCGGTGTGTTGTCCTGAATAGCGTTCCGGAAAAGTACTCCACGGTCTACCACGAGTCTTTTCCGCTCCCGTAGGAGATGCTGCACTGCTAGTGGCTCATTCCGGTGCCCTTCTCCCCCGCTACTCAGGATATGTATGACACGAGCATTAACTGGGTCCTTCTGGTGTTCGGCATTCCATGGTATTCTCGGCATGGGTAGTAGCTCAAATGTCTTACCTGCAGGTTGAGAAGTAGAATCCCCGGCCAAGCTGTAAACAAACGGTATATTCTCCGTAACCGAAAGGCATACGGCCTTAACAGCGTCCGGATATACAATTCTGCTCAAGCCATCAGCGTCGGTATTAGTTTTGCCCGTCTTATACACTATATGAAAATTGTAATTGGCCAAGGCCGCTACCCATCTATGCTGTGTGACATCAAATTTAGCAGTTGACAAAACATATGTCAAAGGATTATTATCGGTCATGACCTTGAATGAGTTATATAACCAGTAGTTCTTTTCTATTGTTTTATGTCGAAGACTTACGAAATAAGCCTGAAAACACAATTGATAACTTTTTTACATTATAGTTTCAACAACGATAAAACATCATTATTACAATAATGCAATAATACTATCGTAATGAATAAGAGGAATTCAACAATGCATGAGGAATCATAATTAAATCATACCGGCAGCAATATGATAAATAATCTTTTGAAAGATTATACTATTCGTCAGGATAGTGGGTCCGTTCACGTCGGTTCTTTAGATGGTAGTGATTTTGCCGGGAAGGTTAGCACGGGTATTTGGTTATATAAAGCGTCCCCTATATCTCTATAAATAGCTCACTTATACGAGAACCGGAATGACCACTTGCATACGAAACAAGTACATAACAGATACATAACAGATACATACGCGACATACAGACGATACTTTGACATTACATTTACAAGACATTGACTACCACAGTTACAACAGTACAATTGTTTTAGACATAACTATGTGTTTTATTTTATGCAATGGTCACATTTCTATCGGTTCTAAAGGTGCATTTCCAAGTTGATATTCAGTTGAAAAGTATTTTGATATTTTTTTTTAAATATTATCTATGTTATACTTAATAAAAATGCATTTGTTTCACATCATGAACATTCGTTAATAAAAATCTAGGATATCCAAACATGATTTAAAATAGTATCTTATTAACACAAGTTTAACTATAAAGAACTGAAATTTACATTTGCTTCTTAATCTCCACCGTCAGTATTTTTCTCCTTGCTTTAAAACATATATACATATTATTTATAAAGCTAAAAAAAGGAGTCAAGAGCTATTTATATTCCCGGGTTATGAGCGATGCATATCTAGCAGTTTTATTTTATTCTGATTAACATAATACATATGTTTATGGGATGAAATTGAATCTGAAAAATTACCATATTCATTTGATCTTCTAATTTGCACACAATAAACACAACAAAACAAGAATATTACACAGGTAATTGCGTTCCCAAATAAGTATGCAATAAACTTGTATCCCGGGGACGGGGTTAGTTTTAACCCCTGGCGTATATTTTGAAAGAGAACTCGGTATAGTACTTCTAGACAATGTAATACTCTAAAATATTTGTAGGGTTTTTCCCTTTGGTCGCCACGGAAACCAGAGTTCCTATGAAACTAAGTATTTAAATAAATTTAGGGAATTATGAGATAAATAAAGTTCCGTGTAATTTAGCCGTATGGTTTTGGTTGATATGTCGTTTAAATCATTATTAATTCACTCTGAGTACTACGCATACAAGATATACTGTATAACAATTCCCTGTTTGTTTAATTTTTAAGCCGTTTCAATAGACAAACTCTACCGTTCAGATTTCTTAAAATGATCTAAAATTCCGTAAAACGAACAATGGGACCGATTTATCTGCTTCTAGGTTTGGAATTTGCTTGCTCAGCATAGAAATTCGTTCGCGTCGATAAAACTTGATTAGGCCGATACTTTTATTATCATATCGAACGTATCAAATCATGGATTTAATATTTTGTAACAATTACCTTTCGTACCTCTCTTCAAGCTGTCTTATTGTAATGTTTTGTCTAAAACAACAGGTAAATAATACTTAAAAACTGTATTCGTACGCGTCGGTATTGCTTGATTTAGCTGATACTTTTATTATCATATCCAAATTGTATATAATCATGTTTTTTTTTACACTTACCTTTCGTTTTCCTCTTCAAGCTGTCTTATTGTAATGGTGTGTCTGAAACAACAGAAAAATAATACTTAAAAAATGTGATAACTAAATGTACGAAAAAATGCTTTTATTCGGACATTACTTAACAAAAGTATTTTTGTAATGGCCACATTATTAGCGGTTCTATATGTGTATTCACAAGTTAATTGTCAGTGAAAAAAGTAAGGATTTTATTCAAATCGCTTAAAAGTTTATCATGTGGACTTATTGATAGTAGTACAACCAGATAATTTACATCATTAATGCATGCAATATATTGTGTATCTCCCTACCTATAAACATTATAGCAAATGAGAACATTTCTCTTTAATGTAATTATCACGAAGAAATTACATACTGTGACTGATTTTCCTTGAGGCGTTTGACTTCTTCTTCAGTTCTGAAAAGTGACAATATATATACTTATAATACTTGACACAAGTTATGCGACTTTCATACGTAAGGTTATTAGTAATTGTCAGTATAGATGCGTAAAATCCTTAATTTCCTTGAGCATACTATGCCGTGCTTACCGGTCTGGCTTAATGCCAGAACTTTGAACTGGTTAAAAAGATAACCAAAGGCGGAAACTAATGTAAAAAGGATAATTACTGATCCTTTTATCGATTATTATTTACATTAACACTTCATTCCTTAACGATGGTTGTTGTTTATCAATATCAATTTATTTCTGTATAAAGTGCAATGGCATTTCTCATCGAAAACGCGTGCGTTTGTTCGATACTTCTGTACTGTCATTTGGCGCAATAATACAAATGGGCGGAACTTTATTTTCAATGAAAGCGTAGTAAAATTATTGGCAACCTATCAAAATAATGCAGACGACGAAAACTTCAGTATACCAGTGGAAACAAAATGAGCAACGATGATTTGAAGAACTATTAAATGTCAATGATGACGACTTATTTCGGGATTTGGAATTAACATTTAGTGATTGTAAAGCATTCGACAATTCAACAAAACATGAAATAAAGGAATTGAAATAACAGAAGGAAAAAGGAGAACTGAAGTAAGAACAAAACTATTGTACCAGGTTTAGAAGGGTTGGCGAGGAAGAAATAAAGGTTTTTCAATAGTCTCACCAGTCACAAAAAAAAAATGGAAAACACAGAGTGGACAGTAAAGGTATTTTAAGGTATGAAATTGTATTTTTCTTCATATTTTGTGAAAAAACAGTGTTAATTATTTAATTTTGATTCTCCAATGGGTGAAAAGATCAAACAAATTAATATTAAATCTTAAAATATGTACAAAAATAGTTCTTTAAATTTTAACATTTACAATAAAAAGATATTTAAACAATATTATGAAAATATATACAAAACTCATTTAATAGGAAAACATAAACATCTATAATAATAACATTATTAACACTAATTCAATAATTAAATGTTAAAAGTGTTTTTTCTAACTCCGGATTGGCACAGATATAGGTATGCTGAGCCTCTAAACATGTCTACTGTCTCAGAAGAGGTACTTTGCCAGATTTTGCGCAAGTTCTACTGCGAAGTCGCCTCGCAACCACCAAAAAGGCGCTCAAAGGCTTTCGGAGCTGGGTCTAAGGTGTATCGCAAGAATAGTATTAAGAACATACGATCTGGTCTGAACAGATATCTGACCGACCTTGGCCGCAACATGGACATTGTTCATGGCACACCATTAAAGGCTGCAAATCGCATACTTGATGGCTTCATGAAATAAAAAAAAACTAAGGCCGGACATTCCCGACCCACACATCACAAGCGTATCATAGAGCAAAGCGACCTTGAATCAATTTCAAGGTTCTTCGCCAATGCTCAATGCTCTCCAATTATTCTGCGACAGTGTGTATGATTCCAACTTGCTCTTCACTTCGTGTCACGCGGCCTTGAATTTCATCACCAGCTTCAAATCGACTCCTTTAAGTTAACCGAACACCATGACGAAATTAAGTATGACACCCTGAAGCACGAGACGCAGGAAAAAAAAATCCGAGTGGGCTTACCAAGGAGGAGGCTCCATCAGATCGCAGAATGTATACGACATGTGGCACATGTTGTCCTGTAGCAATGTTGAAGTTACTCATCAGTAAAACCGACAAATCGGCGTCGATGCTATTTAATGCCTGCTTCAAGGATGCCATTGCAATACCTGACGCAAATGACATTTGGTTCACCAATGGGCTCTGTCAATGCGGTCATATTGCAGTTTCATGGCTGACATTTGCAAAGCAAGCAAAACCACAGGTTGGTACACCGCACACAGTGTCAGGGCCACAGCTTTCCAAGAAATGAACGACCGCGGCTTTGAAGCTCGTCATATAATGTTCATATCCGGGCACAGAAATGAGGCGTCAATAAAGTCATATTCCAGTGCACACAGCAACGTCCATAAGAAAGAGCTCAGTTCAAAACTAAGTCTTTTCGCGTCCTCTGGCTCTACTTCCGCAAAAGCTCCCATTGCTAAACACGTTAACCAACCAACCGCCACCGTAGTTTCATCCGATGTAAAAGTCCAAAGAAATGACAATTCACTTGCTGATTTGTCCAACACCGTATTTCAACATGGTTCATTCGCCAACTGCTCCTGTACTTTAATATAACGCTAAATAAGTTAATTGACTTGAATTTATCTCAAACTTTAACTCGTGTTTAATAAACGCTTCTTGTTGCGAGTAATGATGGGAACTTTGCATGTGGCTATATTTGTGTCGTTTTCTTGTTATTGTAAATGTTCCTAACTCGAATTATATTTTCCTAGTTGTAAAACAGTTATAATGTGTATTTATAATATACTTGTCCTTGTAAATATAGAAATTGAACCTATATATATTAGGAACTATTTTATCTGCGCATTCATTGTTGTATTACATTTGGTTGAACTGTAGCTGTTCTTATTTACCCACCGCTGAGAACAACGAGAGAAAGAAAAATCAGAAAATGCTCTTGAAGAATCTATTTATTTAAGCTGTATTAAAGATTGAAATAAATGTAAATATAAACATTAAAATTCGACATGTTGCATTTCATTGGGGTATGGTATGCAATGGAACCATGTGCGCAACACAACGTATGCGACGGGCACAAAACAGAACAAAGATATGCCTAGGCTTATAACTGCCACATATACGTGTGTATGAGAATTGGAAAACTTAAAAAAAAAACATACTTATTTTATGAGACTTAAGCGACATGTTTATGCTTGATTTGGTAGTTTTCGTTTTACAAATCATATCTAGCGCTTTATTGCTGGACACCAAAATTAAAACATAGCTTGACCGCGCTCTTATTTTCAGCCAAATAGGCCAAATCCCCAAAAGTGTATCACATGACAATTTTAAAGCAAATTCACAGTATGCTTTAAACAAGTCACGCGAATCATAATTATGAACTTGTTCAGACAAATTAAATGATAGTTTTTTGTTTATGAAAATATAACATCCGTTTTCACTTAAAAATATTTATGATATTTGTTAATCGGTCAAAACGAAAGTAACTATTTAGGTTATGGTTGTCACTATGATTTTGTTTAAGAAGCATGACACTTTTCGATCATATATATATATATGTGTCAATGTTGCATTTATCTTTAATTACCGGTTTGATTTTAATACTTACAAAAAACAGAACATAAAAGCTAACTAACATAACAGTCAGTATGACTTACTTACACTAGGACTTAAAAACATTATCTATAGTGTCAACCATCATAATTTACAAAATGGACCAGCAGGGTCCTGATGGGTCGTCCACATCTGGTGGCCAACACAGTGCTTAAACGTTCAACAAGCTTAATGACTGTTTTAGTCTATGTTTTTGCCGTAGCCTTATGGTCGACTGCTACTAGATATAATGTACAAAAAAGAGCTGTACCAATACACATATGTCACGGTAAACATACATACTAAATGCATAAACTTGTTCTTAAGCTCTCGTGAAAAATAATGTTCGTTCAATTTATACTTCAAAAACATTAAATGTCGTAGTTTATACAAACCCGACATATTAACATTGAACAAAATAGTTTAGTGACACACAGAGACATTTATGTACTTAGATACATTCTTATTGTTTGAATGTTTATGTCGTACACGTATGAACGTTCTTGTACATATATTTACATTTCTGTATAAACGCACTCCGTTTTTCATGGATAAAGAACATTATTCCAAGTTGTTATAATGTATTTATACGTATTAAACTGAGTTTAAGGAAAGTCTCACATATCTGTAAATCTTAATTAAAGTGATACTTTTATAACCATAACTAAACGTATTTAAAACACATTTATTCAATAGCTTAACCATTACCCTTCTTTCTCCTGTACGAGCTGTCTGATTGCATTTTCCTGTCTGAAACAAAAGTGATACAAATATTTCAAAATGTAATATATAAAAAATACAGTACACTGTGCTAATTGCTTTAATTCTTATTACGTGTTTTATTGTACAAGTTTACCGCACGAACATAATAATAGTAAAACAACTAAATTATTCTTAGTATTAAGAGATGCAGTTTATCAATAAGGTCCTTACATATAAATACTTAAACAACAAATAACAGCCCCTATGATATATTTTTTTACGTTTGAAATACATACTGCAACAGTTTTATCTTGTGACGTTCACCTTCTTCTGCAGCTCTGAAGCAAAAGAAAATACTCTAACATAAAATTTCTGACACCAGTAAGGTGATTTATGGCCAAGCTATTTCTAATTGTAACTATACTACTGACATTATTATCTTTTTTTTAAATATTCAACCCAAGTAACCAGTCCGTCCCTATGCATTTGGTTAATAGCTATAACTAAAAGCTACTACTACGGTGAATACGACAATCACTGATCCATCAATCGAATAATGAATTAATTTGAGGTCAAACCGCAACCATCTGGATGACACAACGTATAATACGGGCTTGACACAGAGCAAAGACAGGCCAATTCCTATTTTTGCTTCATATACGGATGTGTACGAATAGAAATGCATTCTTTCTAGATGCTTAAATTATAGGCCTACAAGCAAACGAATAAACTCGAACCTGTAGTGTCCGCTCCGTAAAATATATTGATGATACAATTATATAAAAATCGTAAGTATGCTTATGCAAGGATATGCAATTGTCTACGTTTCAGTAAAATGAATTAGGATAACATTTTTTCTCTTGTTTATAAAATAATTACCGATAGGTGGCGTTGATAAACAGAAAAACCATGCACATAAACATGTAAAAGCATTAAATATGGGGAACCGATACGTTCACAACGATTCAATTGAGTGTTAATAAGTACAATACTAATGTTATGGTGAAAATTTTCTATATTTTGTAAGTTTATCATATAAATTGTCTAATTTGTTTTCACTTGTAAACCAAGAACATGGCGATATTAAATACACTTGCACTACTCGATTTCGAACGAATACAAGAATCATATAAATTGATATGTTTTCATTGTTACGGAAAATACGAGTGGTGAGGTCCGACATCTAGTGGTAATAAACACCGTGTAAATTGAATTACAAACTGGTTGATATTTCTGAGTATTCCTTAAAGGAGGGCTCAATCTCAGTTGTTAACCTCAACTAGTTGACCACGTCACCAAGCTCAAATAGCTTTTTAAACATTTTGTCACCTTGACAGACCTTGCATCGTTTTCCCAAGTTCTTCACATAGAAACACATTGAAATAGTATTTATAGTATATTTACTATTTCTATTACGTTGTCGTGGAATAACCAGTTATCGGTACGTTTTAGCCTTTCGCTTTTTCTAACAGACATAAACGATACAGACTTATAAATCCCAACCCTACTATGCTTACAAAAACGTGAGTATTCCCCGACTCTCTCATTTTTACGCCCTTTGAATGGACTTACATCACCGTTTTGATTCCTTAATTGACTTGCCATGATTGTTATTTATTTTACTTTGGCTGCAATTTGCTTGTTCTATATAAGTATAATCACATGTCGGTAACTCTTAAATAAACAGATACTTTCATCATAATATTTAATCTTAATAATTCAAAAAATCAGAACAAAAGTAGTTTTAAACATTGCCTTGCTTTCTCCTCTTCAAGATGTTAAATTGCAATGTTCTGGCTAAAACCACAGATAAGCAATAATGACAAAATATTTGCAAATACTTTGTAATGATCCTATTCAGAAATTACATAACTAAGTGTTTTATTTTATAATTGCAATTATGTATGTAAATGTACAAATTAACGGTAAGTTTTAATCCTTAGTGTTTACTACGAATATCGTACGTAATAGTTTATCGCGTAGACATACTCAAAGTAGTGAAACTATATAATACGTACTATTAAACATGCATAATAGCGTTTAACTCCCGACGATTAAACAACATAAAAGTTGAGAACATAAAATATATTTTTTTGCTTAACTACATACTCTGACTGTTTGTCGTTGAGGAGTTTGACTTCTTTTTCAGCTCTGAAAGATGTAAATTTGATATATAAAAGAATGCATGCCAACATTAATTCGATTTACATAAAATAAACATACACATTGTTAATCAGTTAACACGAAAGACACACTTTCGGTAAGTTTTGTTCCTATTGTTTTCTAAAACACATGTGACAATCGTCGTTCACATATAAGTATCAATGTTGCATTAATCTTTTGATAGCAATGACATTTTGACCAATCGCAAAAAAGAAACTGAAGAGCAGGTAAAAAAACTGGAATGAAAACTTGCCTGACTAAACTAACACATCTGGAGGAACAACAAAGTGCTAAAACGTATAGCTAGCTCTCAAACCAGTATGATCTTGCTCAGATTCAAAATTCATTTTTGGTCTAATTTAGAAACCTACTCTCATATTTATATGACATAGCTGTGATGTGGTTGTCATTGTATTTCAAAATTGATAATGTAATTGAGTTGTATTCAGCTCAAAATGTCAATATACTGTGCATTCAGTATTTGGATTTGAATATTGATAAAGAGCAAATATGTTACTATTTTAATCACCTGATTGTTATAGGTCTAACTTTCGTTATATTTGAGCCTCCATTGTTTTCTGAAGACCATGATTTATCGACATTTAATTTTAATCCCCATCAATTCAACCTCAAGCATACTGTGCATTCACAACATATGACAATTCCCCGTTTCATCTCATTTGCACCGTCCAGATTGCCTCATTGATTGACAAGTACCGAAACATGGACATTGATACTGTTATGTCTTCTTCTTAGTAATTTTCATATCTAAACTTCATAATTTATCAATCATGAAGATCATGTTTTAATCATTCTAACCATTACCTCCCTTTTCCTTGTTCGAGCTGTTTAATTGCATCTTCCTGTCTGAAACCACAAAAAAGCAAAACTTACAACATGTGATAACTAGAAGTACAACGCAATGTTGTTTTTTATTGAGACATTACATAACGATGTCTTTTTTTGCAATGGCAACAATTCTATCGGTTCTACATGTGCATTTCCAAATTGATATTCAGTAAGAAAGAATTTTGATATTATTTTCTTTTAAGTATTAGCTATGTTATACCTAATAAAAATGCATTTGTTTCACATCATGAACATTCGTTAATAAAAATGTAGAATATCCAAACATAAATTTAAAACGTATCTTATTAACACAAGTTTAGCTATAACGAACTGAAATTTGCATTTGCTTCTCAATCTACAACGTAAGTACTTTTCTCCTTGCTTTGAAACATATACAAATTAGTTATAAAGCTGAAAAAAGGAGTGTAGAGTTTGTTATTTTCGGGTTTGAGCGATGTATATCTAACAGCTTTATTTCATTCTGATAAACATAATACATATGTATAGAGGATGAAATTGAATCTGAAAAATTACCATATTCATTTGATCTTCTAACTTGCACACAAAAAAACACAACAAAACAAGAATATAACACAGGTAATTGCGTTATTTAGACTAATTAATTTAAGAGTATTATTCACTATGACTGTTTTATTGCAGCTCCTGTTCTATGAATTATTTTTAATATTTTTCCTATATAAGTGTGCAAGAAACTTGTGGAAGCCTATTTGTGGAGTGTTTTTGTTGTTCTTCCAAAATTCATGTTTGTGACTTTTTGTTTTTGTGTTCCATGTCTTTGGCGTTTATCCAGTGCCGTCAAACCGGATTGCTACTGAGCTTGTTTCTGTAGCTTTTCACATCAGAATTGTATCCCGATGAATGACTAAGTTTAAACCATGGGCGTATATTTTGAAAAAGAACTCGGTAGAGCACTTCTAGACAATGTAATACTCCAAATATATAGGTTCCAGGCATATTTTTTTCCTAAAATATTTGACAAATGTAAGGTTTTTTTCCCTTTGGTTACCATGGAAAACAGAGTTCCATATGGAACTAATTATTTAAAGAATTTTGAAAGGGAATTAAAAGATCAATATTCAAGTGAAATAACATCTAATTTGGCCGGATGGTTTAGGGGGATATATCGTTTGGGGCAAATATTGATTGACGGTCGGACGACGGACGACAATCGGTCACCGATGGAAAAATTCACACTGAGTACTACGCATACAAAATATGTAACAATTCCCTGTTTGTCTAATGTTTAAACCGTTTCAATAGGCTAACTTCACCGTTCAGATTTCGAAAATTATGTAAATGCCATTAAACGAACATTGTGGCCAACTTGGTTGGGTATTTGCTCAGCGTATAAATTCTTACGCATCGGTAAAGCTTGATTAAGCTGATACTTTTAATATCATATCAAAATTGTATAAAATCATGCATTTAATATTTTTTAACAATTACCTTTCGTGCTCCTCTTCAAGCTGTTTTATTGTAATGCTTTGTCTGAAAAAAAGAAACATAATAATAAGACAATGTGATAACTAAAAAAAACGAAAAAATACTTTTATTCAGACATTACTTAACTAGGTTTTTTGTAATAACCACAATATAAACAGTTCTATAGCTTTATTCACAAGGTAATTGTCAATATAAAAAGAAAGTATTATATTCAAATCGCGCACAAGTTTATCATGAGGACTAACTAATAGTAATACAACCAAATAATTTATATCATTAAAGCATGCAATTAATTGTGTATCTCCCTACCTATAAACATTTGAACAAATGAGAACATTTCTCTTTAATGTAATAACACGACGAAATTACATACTGTGACTGATTTTCCTTGAGGCGTTTGACTTCTTCTTCAGTTCTTAAAAGTGACAATATATATACTTATAATACCCGACGCAAGTAATGCGACTTTCATATGTTAGGTTATTACTTATTGTCAGTATACATGCATAAAAACCTTAATATTCTTTAACATGCTAGGCCGAACGTACCGGACTGACTCTATGCCATAACTTTAAACTGGTTAGAAATATGACCAAAGGCGAAAACCAGAGAGTCAAAAAGGATAATTACTGATCCTATTATCGATATTTAAAATTATTTGTGGCCAAACCGCAACCAAAATTGTATAACATGACAATTGAAAACAAATTCACAGTATGCTTACAAACAATTAACAGGAATCATATTAATGAACTTGATCAGACATAATAAATGATAGTTCTTTGTTTATGAAAAAATAACTTCCGTTTTCACTTAAAAACATTGAATTATTTATAAACTTTGTTAATCAGTCAAAACAAAAGTATATATTTAGGTTATGGTTGTCACTTTGAATTTGTTTTAAAAGCATGACAATTTACGATCATATTTATATATATATTGGCATATATTGTATAACATACAATATATAATATATAATATATATAATATATAATATAATATATATATATACAATATATAATATATTGTATAACATACAATATATAATATATATAATATATAATATATATAATATATAATATATATATACAATATATAATATATTGTATAACATACAATATATAATATATAATATACATAATATATAATATATATATATATAATATATAATATATAATGGCATATATTTGTATATATTGTATATTATATATATATATATATATATATATATATATATATATATGCCAATGTTGCATTTATCTTTACTTACCGGTTAGAGTTTAACAATTACAAAAAAATAAATAAATAAAAGCTAACTAACATAACAGTTATAATGATTTACAAACACTAAGACTTAGAATAATCGTCTATACTGTCAACCAACATAATTTACAAAAATGGACCAGCAGGGCCTTGACGGGTCGGCCACATCTGGTTGACACGACAGTGCTTAAACTTTTAACAAGCTTATTGACTGTTTTGGTTGATGTTTTTGCCGTACCCATTTGGTCGACTGCTACTATATATAATGTACAAAAAGAGCTGTACCAGTACATTTAAGTCACAGTGAACATATATACTAAATGCATAAACTTGATATAAAGCTTTTGTGAAAAATAATGTTCGTTCAATGTATACTACATAAACATTAATTGTCGTAGTTTATACAAACCCGACATATTAGCATTGAACCAAATCGTCTAGTGACACAGAGACATTTATGTACTTAGATACATTCATATTTTTTGAATGTTTATGTAGTACACGTATGATCGTTTCTGTACCTATGTTTTACATTTCTGTATAAACGCACTCCGTTTTTCATGGATAAGAGACATTATTCCAAGTTGTTATGATGTATTTATACGTATTAAACTGAGTTTCAGGAAACCCCTTTCATACTGTTTTGTTAAGAAATGCAATTTTCCTGCTCATCATAGGAATTCTCACACATCTGTAAATCTCAATTAAACTGATACTTTCATAACCATATCTAAACATTAATAACTTGTAAAAAAACACATTTATTCAATATCTTAACCATTACCCTTCTTTCTCCTGTACGAGCTGTCTGATTGTAATTTCCTGTCTGAAACAAAAGTGAAACAATTATTTCAAAATGTAATATATAAAAATACAGTACACTGATCTGATTGCTATATTTCTTATTGCTTGTTTTATTTTGTAGAAGTTCACCGCACGAATATAATACTAGTAAAACAAATAAGTAATACTTAGTATTGAGAAATGCAGTTTATCATTGATCTTCTTACATATAAATATCTAAACAACCCATAACAGCCCCCTATGTTATATTTTTTAACGCTTGAAATACATACTGCAACAGTTTTTCCTTGTGACGTTCACCTTCTTCTGCAGCTCTGAAGAAAAGGAAAATATATGAACAAACAATCCCTTAAACCAGTAACGTGATTTATGGCCAAGTTTGTAAATGTTCTACTGATATTATTTTTAAAATATATTAAGCCGAAATAACCAGTCCGTCCCTATGCCTTTGGTTAATAGCTATAACTAAAAGCTACTACTGAGGTGAAGATGACAATCACTGATCCATCAATCGATTAATGAAATAATTGAGGTCAAACCGCAACCATCTGGAAGACACAACGCTGATACGGGCTTAAAACAGAGACAAGATTTCTACTTTTGCTTCATATACGGATGTGTACGAATAGAAATTCATTCTATCTAGATACTTAAACTATAGGCCTACAAGGAAACGAATAAGCTCGAACCTGTAGTGCCGGTTCCGTGAAATATATTGATGATACAATCATATACAATTATCTAAGTATGCTTAAAAACAATGTAATTGTCTACCTTTCATTAAATGAATTAGGATTCCATTTTACCTCTTGTTACTAATATAATTACCACTAGGTGGCGTTGAAAACACGAATGAATCATGCGCATAAACATGTAAAAGCAGTAAATTATGGGGAACCGATACGTTCACAACGATTCAATTGAGTTTTAATAAGTACAAGACTAATGTTATGGTAAACAATTTCTATCTTTTGTAAGATTATCATATGAATGCTAATTTGTTTTCACTTGTAAACCAAGAACATGGCAATATCTAATTCACTTGCACTACTCGATTTCGAACGAATAGAAGAATCATATGTATTGATATGTATTCAATCATTGTTACGGAATATACGAGTGGTGAGGCCCAACATCTAGTGGTAATACAGACCCAGTAAATTGAATTACAAACTGGTGGGTATTTCTGAGTATTCCCTCAAGGAGGGTCTCAATCTCAGTTGTTTTCCCCATCTAGTTGACCAAGCTCAAAAATATTTTATTTGATATTCAGTTATAAAGTATTTTGATAATATTTATTTTAAGATTAGCTATGTCATTTCGTTATATTTGAACCTGTATTGTGTACTGAAAACCATGATTCATCTTATTGAATTTTAATTCCCATCAATTCAACCCCAACCATACTGTGCATTCACAACATTATGACAATTCCCCGTTTCATCTCATTTGCACCGTTCAGATTGCCTCATTGATTGAAAGTACCGACACATGGACATTGATACTGTTATGTCTTCTTCTAAGTAATGTTCATATAAACACTTCATATTTTATCAATTATGAAGATCATGTATTAATCATTTTAACCATTACCTCCCTTTTTCCTGTTCTAGCTGTTTAATTGCATCTTCCTGTCTGAAACAACAAAGAAGCAAAACTTACAACATGTGATAACAAGAAGTACATTGCAATGTTGTTGTTTATTGAGACATTACATGTGGCTTTTTTCATGGCCACATTTCTAGCGGTTCTACCGGTGCATTTCCAAGTTGGTATTCAGTTAGAAAGTATTTTAATATTATCTTTTATTTTTAATATTAGCTATGTTATACTTAATAAATACGCATTTGTTTCACATCATGAACATTCGTTAAGAAAAATGTAGAATATCTAAACATGAATTAAAATAGTATCATATTAACACGAGTTTAACTATAATGAACTGATATTTGCATTTGCTTCTCAATCTTCAACGTTAGTATTTTTCTCCTTTCTTTGAAACATATACATATAAGTTATAAAGTTGAAAAAAGGAGTGTAGAGCTAATTATATTTCCGGGTTTGAGGGATGCATATCTAGCAGCTTTATTCTGATTAACATAATATGTATGTTAAGGGGATGAAATTATATCTGAAAAATTACAATATTCATTTGATCTTCTAAAGTGCACACAATAATCAGCACAAAACAAAGACATTACACAGGTTCTTGCGTTATTTTGACTAATTAATTTAAGAGCATTACTCAAAATGTCTAGAAAAAGAACTTGGTAGAGCATTTCGAGATAATATAATACACTATATATTTGGCTCTAAGCTTTGAGTACTACGCATACAAGATATATGACAATTCCCTGTTTGTCTAATTTTTAAGTCGTTTCAATAGGCTAACTTCAACGTTCAGATTTCTTAAATGATGTAAAAATGCCATAAAACTAATATTATGACCGATTTGCCTGCTTCTATGTTTGAACTTTGCTTGCACAGTAATCGTTTGAAGTTATTATATAGAATGTTGGATGACGGACGACAGACGGTAGCCAGCTCTAAGTACTACACACACAAAATATATGACGATTTCGTTTGTATTTTTTAAGCCGTTATATAGGCTTACTTCCTAACTTCAGATGTATCAATTGATTACAAAATGACATAATACGAACATTGTGGCCGATTTAGCTGCTTCTAGGAAATTGCTTACTTAGCAAATACATTTGTTCGCTTCGGTCAATGTTAATTTATCTGATCCTTTATCATCATATCGAAACTGAATAAAATCATGGATTTAGTATTTTAACACTTACCTTTCGTTCTCCTCTTCAAACTGTCTTATTGTAATGTCATGTCTGAAACAAGAGAGAAACAATATTTTTTGAGACATTACTTAACTACGTGTTTTGTTATGGCCACATTACTATCAGTTATATATAATAATATAACATAACCAGATAATTTATATCATACAAGCATGCAATATATTGTCTAGCTCTTTACCTGTATACATTAGAACATATGAGAACACTTTCCTTTGCTATATTTATCACGATAAAATTACATACTGTGACTCATTTTCCTTGAGGCGTTTGACTTCTTCTTCAGTTTTGAAAAGTGACAATATATATACTTATAATACTTGAATAAGACTTTCATTGTATTTCTAATTGCCAGCATACATGCGTAGCATCCTTAATTTTCTTGAACATACTAAGCCGAACTTACCAATCTGTCTCTATGCCAGAACTATAAACCGGTTAGAACTATGTCCAAAGGCGAAACACAATGTTAGAAAGCGAAATTTATATTCCAATTACCGATATCTAAAATTATTTGTGGCCAAACCGCAACAATGTACGCAACACATCGTATGAAACGGGCACAAAACCGAGCAAATATATGCCTATATTCTTGCTGCATATAGGTGTGTATAAGAAAAGGACTACTTTAAAGTTAAACGTTGGGTATTTAATACGAATCGCATACGTACAAGTTTACCGTACGAAAATAATAATAGTAGAACAACTAAATAATTTATAATATTAAGAGATGCAGTTGATCGTTTAGCTTCTAACATATTAACAATATAAACATAAATAAGAACGTCCTATGATATATTTATCACGCTTGAAATACATACTGAGACAGTTTTTCCTTGTGACGTTCACCTTCTTCTATCTTTCTGAAAAAAGGATAATATACGAACATATAATCCATGACAAGAGTAAGGTGATTTACATAGGGCAAGATGCTTCCAATTGCTACTATTCATGCAAAACACTTTTTAGTATTAAACCCAAATAACCAGTCTGTCCCTGTGCCTTTGGTTAAAACAATGACCAAAAGTGACTGAGGTGAACTATACTTTATGTGCATTAACAAATTAATTATCAATAAAACAGCAAGGATTTTATTTAAATCGCGTTCGTACAAATTTATCGTGGGGACTTACTTACTTTCACATTTCCTTATAATTACACGATCTAAGACTTCTTGGATTACGAAAAATAACCCCAAATACTACTAATAATAAAAGTTATAAGAATAATAATAATAATAATAATAATAATAATAATAATAATAATAATAATAATGATAATAATATTAAAAAAATCATCATAGTAATGATTTTTTATTAATATTCGTATTAATATTAACAATAATAATAAAAAAATAAAATGACAATAACATCATAAATCATTTACAATTAAACCTTTCCTTTGTTCAATTTGTTACCACCCTAGCCTCATTACAAATGTTATGACTTAAAAATTATTTTTTTTCGTACAATATTTGAAAATGAGAGAAACTGAATAATCAAAGATAGTTCTTATCGTAGTACAAGTCACCCGGGGACAACATAGATAAATGTTTTTAAAAATGTATATACCTGTCCAAAATTTATTTCCTGAAGCTTCTCAATGAGAAACTAGGTAAACAAGGAGTAAAATTTAAAAACAAGACTTGGTGGATGAGCACTATTTGGTGATAAATACATACTATTAAAACAAAGCGATTTTAGACAAGTAGATTCTTGAAGTCTGGTGAACATATTATTTGGTGACCCCTGGGACGATATTTGTTTTGACCCAAGAGGCATAATTGAATAGGCTTGATAGAGGATTATTAAAAAATGCTGCAAACAAAAGTCGGAGCCTTTTTTTGGTTTATCCCTATACAAGTCTATAGAAAACATGTGAACCCAAGGCGTGGTCTGGTATGTTCCAAAAGGGCGTAATTTGAACAAACACGTTAAATGACTACTATATGATGCATCATACAAAATATCAATGGTCTGGGCCTAGCGATTTCAGTCAAGTAAATTTCAAATGTTTTCTTACATAAATATATTTGGAACTTGTGACCTCCTGGCGGAGCCAGCTATGACCCAAGGGTACGATTTAAAAACAATTGATGGAAGACAACTGTGTGATGCCACATACAAATTATCATGGGTCTTTGCCTAGCGGTTTCATACAATACATTTTCAAATATTCCCTATGTATGCAAGAAACCTGTATCCGGGGACGGGGTAATTTTTGGCCCCATTGGGATACTGTGGACAAACTTGGTATAGTAGACAATGTAACACACTAAATATCAAAGATCTAGGCCTAATGGTTTTGTCTAGAATATGTTTATTTTTTTTTCTTTTGGTTGCCACAGTTACCAGGATTCGACATTGAATTCCTTCACTTTGTAATCACCTAAATTGGTGGTTTAGGAGGAGATGTCCTTCGAAGTAAGTATTAATAAATAGTCGGACGACGGACGCCAGACGGTCGGCGATAACAAAAGCTCGACCTGAGTACTACGCATACAAAACATGTAACAAAACCCTGTTTGGCTTATTTCAAAGCCGTTTTAACAGGCTAACAATACCGTTCAATTATTTTTATTGATTGAAAAGTGCCATAAAACGAGCATTGTGACCATTATGTCTGCCTCTTGGTCTGCAATTTTATCCATGAAACGAAATTAGTGCTCAGAATATCTACTTTGTTTTGCAAATTGTGCCATAACACGAACATCTATACCGGTTCGCCTGCTTCTTGGTCTAGAATTTGCTTGCTCAATTTATAGATTCGCACACGTCGGTAAAAATTAATTCACCTGATACTTTCATCATAATATCAAAACTTCATAATTTATAAAATAAAGTATGTATTATTTTAACCACAACCTTTCGCTCTCCTGCTCAAGCTGTCTTTTTGACATTTCCTGTCTGAAACAACAGAGAAACAGTAATCATAAAACGCGTTAAAAGTACAGTACAACTATTGTATTGAGACATTACTTTACTAAGTGATTTATTTCATTATGGCTACAATACTGGCAGTTTTATAAATGTCATTTGTAAACAAAGTCAGTATCTTATTCGAAACGCGTACGTACAAGTTTATCGTGTGAAAATTCTTAAAGAAATACAACTATAAATTTATGTATACAATTCTAATCATTCATTATTCGTTAACCGTAATGCATATTAACAATATAACAAATAAAAACTGTCCCCTTTGATACACTTATTACGCTAAAAACACTTTTTATACGATTTACTTACTATTTCTGATTGTTAGAAAACATTTGTTACATCCGTATTTTCCATGTAAATATTATACCAAAAATCAGTCCGTCCCTTAAGAGACTTCTATGATCATAAACGACAAAAACTGATCCAATTACCGATACATAAATCATTCTAGTCCAAATCTTATGCATATCAAAACGTTTTATACAGAGTCGAAACCATGTAAAGATAGGGTGACTCCTACTCACTTTATATGCGTATAAATTTGAATTAAAATTATTTATTTCAAACTGCTACTATTAGGAGCCTAAAAAGACTCGAATGTGATGGAACCAGTAGTATACGTTGCACAAACCACATTCAGCGCATTAATGCTTGACCCAAAAACTTAGAAAGAGCGTACCAAACTTCGTTCGCTACTTTTCGCCTAGGTCAAATACACTCTTTTTTGTAAATGCCTCTATTTGACAATTATTTGAACATTTCAAAGTATGCTTATAAACAATTATCATCAATAATATTTATAAGCTTACTCAGACAAGATAAAGCATAGTTCTACGTATAGGGAGATATAACATTTCTATTTACTTTAAGGTAGATATATTAATTGACCGTTTAAATGAAAGTCACTCATTAGGTTATTGTCGCCACTATTGAAATTCATGACAATTGTCGATCATAAATATTTTCCAATATTGCATTTTTGTTCATGCTTTTTGATCAAATATGGGGTTCTGTTCAATGAAATAACAACAGTGAACATATCAATTTGATATTTTCACTGCAAAATATTGAGTGAACATCAACTTTAAGCACTACTTTTAAGTACATTGTGGTAAGTTTCTCTTGAAACTACAATTACAGACGAGAATAATAGCTCGAATATAAATTCGATGATTTATCATCGCTAAAATACACTTAAACTGTTTGTCGTTCGAATGAGACATACAAACTTCCCGGAAAATTCACACAACAATAAACATATTCAATGATGATTTCTTGACCCTATCCACGCTTCAAAATTTGTAAACAACCTAGCATGGCATTCACTCTCACTGAAAAAGGACCTTTCTTCAAACGAAAAAGACAGGTCTCTGATAGTGAGGAGTGACGGAATACCCATGAAACGTGAAACAAACTCTAAAACTAAGAACAATGTGTGTATCCAATGATTATTCGCAATTGTTATGCTGACACATTCGACATTTCAAAGTTCATTAAATACATGGCGGTTAAGTAACTTGGTCATTTATCCACGCCCTTTTTAATTTAAAAGTCCTTTCATGCATTAACTGTATTTTTGTAACAAAGATGCATTACTAAAAGTGCATTGATTCATGTGAATAAAATGCTTGCGCTAAGAAACAAGTGAGTATAAACTATAAGAACAAATATCAGAGATATTTTATTCACAAACCGAACTTTTGTTTTTAAACTAATACAAATACTCTTTAATGTCGTTACCATAGAAAAATACTATATTTTTCATAACACTCGTTTAACAAAATACGATCTTACACTGAAATCAACAAATATACTTTATATCTTAATTATCACTTACTATACTTTCATCGCGATCATAACACAAGGTTAACTATAAGTTATCTATAATAAACTGTTACTTGCTTTTTCTTTTCATCCTTCAACGCTGCTATTTTGTTCTCTTCTCTGAAGCAGAGAAAAATGCGTTATAAAATATAATCAAACGTAGTGCAGAGTTTATCTCATTTCCGGGGTCAATCGTGAACAAAAATATTATTTTTAAAGTGTTTTCTTTTTACATTTGAAATTTTCACATTGGATTAACCCTGTCAATGTTCGTTCTAAAAATGTACGACATTCAAACAATTTTTAAATTGTATTTCATTAATTGCACAAAAACACCTTTCTACAAGGATATCAATCAGGTGTATCGTAATTTTGACAAAATTGCTAAAGACTTTTACTCGTAATGTCTTTTCAATTGCTGCTTGAGTTCTTTTTTCAAATCCCTGAAAATAGAAAAAATGGCTTGCCAAAATGCAATGTTCAACGCAAGCAGTTGTGAAATATCATGTGCGTATTTTGCTCCATTTAATTATTTTTTCAATTATACATCTTCTACTCACGCAATATTAAGTTTAAAAAAAACAACAACAACATAGTGCTATTGTTTTAATGCGTCTTATATAATTTTCTTTTGTATGTGTAATGGGTTAATGTAGTTTCTTTTTTGCGGTACTACCTTACGTCTTCTTCTGTATTTTATGTCACCTAATAAATAAATGCCGTCACTACAAAAATATAATTATCCTACCTTAACGAGGCAGCATCTAATCTTGTCTAAACCGTTATAAAAACGCTTGTTAAAATCCAGAACAACTTAGTATGCGATTTTGACGAAAGTCGCACATATTTTGAAACAAACTCATCCAATTACATCTAATTGATCAAGGTATGTACCGTCATTGTGTAAAGTATAACTGCAAAGGTTCGACGGCAATATTCGGCTAAGCAACATAAAACGTGTAAGAAAGGTTGGCAATTGTTTGTCTTCATGGCTTGCGGTAAATGACATTATGATGTTTAGCCTGTCATGGCTTGCCGGTATGGCATTATGTCCTTCATTTGTGTTTGGCAGTATGATATTTAGCCTGCCATGGCTTGCTGGTCAAGACACCAATTTTATTACTATGCCTGCTATGGTATTATAATTTTTCGTCTGCCATGGTAGTCCGGTTATGGCATTGCGATTTTTCGCATATCACGTATGCAAATGGCATTACTATTATCCCTGTCATGCCTTCCGGGTATGATTCTATGCTTTTTAGCATATCATGGCTTTGTCCTCAATTAAATTTAAGGTATGTTATATAAACTATCAGATATATGGTTTGCTGATCCTTAGCAGGGTACAAATTAGTATATCAGAAACATTTCATCAGAAATCGTACATCATAAATATTTTGACACCCTCCCCCCAACCGCTTGGTAAGCAAGTTCGTAAGCTAGTCAAATGATGTTCCGTTAAACAGAAATATACACACTTATACTGATATAGACATATAATTTCGGGCATATTTGTGGAGAATTGGACAAAATACTGAGTGCCGAATATACATGATGCCCCCAGAAATAAAGAAAATTCGTACTCGATTCCGATTCCAATTCTGCTATTTTTTTCTTATTTTCTCTGCAATTGTTTAACTAGCATAATGCATGTTAAAGTTTGTCTTAGAATATAAACATAAACTAATAGATTATTATAAGTTTACGAAATATTCCTAAAATAATAGATAATTATAAGTATGTGGACTATTAGTGCTTGTTAGACAGAACGTTTAAGAACATGGAAATTGATTGCGTCTGACCGATTTAAAAAAATAAATATTTGGCCACTATAAATTACTATTAGATACCATTATGGTTTCCGGTGAATTGTTGATGAGCAATAACGATACAACACGCAGATTGGATCTCTTAGTCCAAGCTGGGCAGAGATTGTTGTATTTTTTAATAAACGGGACTATGTAAAATACATACGTAACTGGTATTCTTGTATATGATGAAAACTATGTGTGTTTGAGTGGTAGAAAAATGATTGATAATGGTTGCGGCAATGCTCATATCCAACTATTGACTTAAGTTCCACGTTTCAAATTTAATAACAAAACAGTTAATAGTATAATTTCCCAGTCTTTATTGCTTTGAATTGTGCGACTACATAACATTTAATATTTCCAAAATAAGCTTTTATAATTCAAATTGGTTTCGTTATTGATGCTTACTCTATTTATCCTTAATATACCAATTAAGGTATTATGACAACTGAATAGCTTATATTTTATATGAAGATAGTGCAACTCCGGCACTGTAGGCTATATATTGAAATTCATTTCTACTTTAAGATTGGAAAAATGTGAGGACAGGAAATGCTTAAATAAGTAACAATTTAATCATGATTTGCAAAATAAATATATATAAATTGGCTTACCTTAGTGTGTGATTATACTTTCTTAAGCATTCATTTTTTAATCTAAAATAATAATAAAACATGTAATAGGCATTCTCTAAAAACAATACTTACACGAACACTCAAACAGGCTTCTTAAATTGGAAATTTAAGAAAATATATACAACGCTCCACTATCATTTTTGTTCATTAATCGCATTAATGCAAACACATTTTGTTATGTGCTACAATACAAAAAATGGTTCCTTGGTTATTTTAGAATGGCATACAGTCGTAAAACAGGAAGAACGAAATGTGCTCCAAAGTACCTGATATTACTGTTTAAAGAAGTATTGACTTAAACCGTACGTGATTGTTTTCTGCAGTGATTGAAGTTTCTTTCCTTTTTTATCTAACTCATTTCGTTTCTGGTCAAGAGCATAACTCCTCTCATGATTGCATTTTCTGTGAATAAGAATGATGACAATTTTTATCAATAGATAGTTACATTTTCACTTTGAAATAAAGAAATGTGAATCATGTGTTTCCTGAAGAACACCCGTTACTATATGTCTTTGCTTTATTTCTATTATGTAAAAATACGAAACAGAGAGGGTGAATTATAACTCATTCATTTTGAACAAACACCTTATAATGTAAATGTAGCTAAAATTATTGATTCAATATATGTAACAACGGCTTACCTTAAGTCGGTACATTCTTTCTCCAGCTGTTCAATTTCTTTTTTAAGCGAATTTTCTTTTTCCCTGAAGTAGACAGAGCTATGAGTATGTGACAGTTGTTTACATTGTAAATTATTTATTAAACATCATTATTATAAAGCAAATGCGAGCAATAATTTAAGTATTACGAAGTAAGGGCAGGGCAAATAATCACATTGCCATATTTTCCTATTTTAGGTAACCGTGGCACAGGTATTTACTTTTACTTTTACAAATTGACATACAATTGTAGGATTTTCAATTTTTTTATTTTTTTTATCAATAGATGGTTATATTTCACTTTGAAATAAAGAAATATGAGTCATGTGTTTCCTGAAGAACACCCATTACTCCATGTCGTAGCTTTTTTCTATTATGTAAATATACAAAACAGAGAGGGTGAATTATAACTCATTCATTTTAAACAAACACATTATTATGTTAATGTAGCTAAAATTATTGATTCAATATATGTAACAACGGCTTACCTCAAGCAGGTACATTCTTCTTCCAGCTGTTTAATTTCTGTTTTAAGGAAATTTTCTTTTGCACTGAAGTAGACAGAGCTATTAGTATATGACGGTTGTTTACATTGTAAATTATTTATTAAACTTCATTATTATAAAGCAAATGCGAGCTATAATTTAAGTATTACGAAGTAAGGGCAAGGCCAAGAATCACGTTGAAATCCTTACTGTTACTTACAGATTAATAAACAATTGTAGGATGTTCAATGTTTTATTGTAATATGTATCCCTTTATGATGTATTGAAGTTTTTCTTAATGATATTCTAAATAACGGAAAACAAATAATGAGAATAATGTATAACTCTGCATTTTGATCGTCTATCTCCTTTTCAAGTCTTCCATTCTTTTTCGCAAACATGTTGAATTCGTGATGTCGCCTGCAAAAATGTTTAAAATTGGGAAGGTTTTAAAGTTTCTTATTTAAATGAAATTGTCATTTTTTTCCAAGACGCTGTTCAAGCACAGATTTTATGAAACAAATAGTTTAATCATTTATTCTTAAATTCGATCTTTTATCATTTACTCGTGAAGAAACAATATCAACCCTTTTGTTTGCATTTTGAAAATATAATTGACATAAATGTTTTACAGAAGAATACCCCTGGTTCATTAATTAGTTATTTGAATTGAATCTCTGATATTTGGATATATGATAAAAACAGATTCTTGACAGATGAACATGACTGATCGTACGGATTTTGAGTAGATATTCTTGCCGTGA